>NC_139217.1:422201373-422446373 GCF_055691185.1 Crinia signifera
TGCCATGGCAAGATGCACCATTACTGGTACTGACAACCAGTAAAAGCCTAAAAGTATGGTAGAGCAGGTTAGCATATCAAGCCCAGGGGTACCAACGGGTAATTAGCAGCCTGGCATTGTTTGAGGGGCCTGGCAGATGCCCTGTGAGCTTTGTGGAAGCAAACGTATTTTCCATTTCGTTTTTAAAATAGGTCATGGCTACACCCCTTTGTATCATCTGTGCTAACTAAGGGGTACATTTACTAAGATGCGAGTTCTATTGAAGATGCGATATTGCCCATAACAACCAGAATCAGATTCTATCTATTATCTTCTACAAGTAGAATCTGATTGGTTGCTATGGGCAACATCCATCTTAAGTCCTGCCACCCATCAGGCTTTCTGATTCCCTTACCTCCTTCAAGTGCTCCCTCAAAACCCACTTCTTCTGACTAGCCTATCCCTCCTCCTCCTAACCTCTTTTGCTCCTCCTATCCTGCCTACCCTACCCCTCCATCCGTTCCCATCCGTTCCTACTTATCCTATTGTTTTTCGTTCGTCCACCCATCTCCTTTTAGTCTGTTAACCCTTATGAGTAGGGCCCTCCTTCCTCACGTACTCACCCTACCTCTTTACCTCACCAGTGCTCCTGCCCTGTTCATCTCTTCCTCTGCTTCATCTTCAGTCTCCTCGACAATTTCGACACCTACTTCAGAACTGATGCTGATTTTAGTTCTACCAGCTATACCCCTATTTATGCTGTATTTTATCAACACACCCTCTATGTTACCTTGTAATTTGGTTTTTGTTTGCTATGTATGGCACTGCGGACACTTTGTGGGGCCTTATAAATAAACGTACTGCTACTACTAGAACTCCTATCTAGGTAAGTGTACCCCTGTTCTGAGTAAGCCCGTTCTGTCATATTATTACATTTAGATTAAATTGGACTCATCTTTAGAGGCACACTTTGCCTTATAAAGGGGAACAGGATCATTTCCTTTCCATATAAAGACGTTAGTAAACTCTGAAACTGCATTAATCACTTCTTCCCTATACCTTTGTCACTTCACTGTCAAATTAGGTTAAACTAAACCATATTTTGTGGAGAAAACTGAAAAAAAGAGAGATGTGGTATTAGAAGGTAGGACATTGAAATACAGCTATACTTACCATGTGCCTCAAAATGCCTCAGAGGCATCATGTGACAGTGACAGGATGTGCAGTGGTGCAAAACCATGGCATTTGGTGGTCCTCAAGTACCCCTAACAGTTCACGTTTTCCAGGTCATCTCTGGCTTTTTACAATGTGACAGTTGGTGATACACGGTGCACCGGCCAGGTGACTTGGAAAAAGTGTTCTGTTAGAGATACTTGAGGACCAGGGTTGGGAACCACTGTTCTAGAAGGTGCTAAATAAATGAGAAGAACTCCCATCTTAGTAAATTTACCCCTAAGGCTATACGACCCATATTTTATTTAAAAACAAAGCAAAAAACATATATTTAACCAGCATTTAAACATGTTTGTTTTTTTACATTCTATCACCAGGACATACTTTTGGATACTTTTTTATATGATATTTCCAACTCATATAGGTAGAAGAGACACTGTGCAGTGCTTCACCTGTGGTGGCTGCCTAGGTCACTGGCAGGAACACGATGACCCATGGAAGGAACATGCCAAATGGTTTCCTGAGTGAGTAGCAGAACATCTAACATGCCACCATTACCCCCCCCCCCCATCCCCTCTGGATCCTTTCCACTACTTTTTTGTTTTATTGTTGGAATGAGGCAGAGTGCCGGTTCCCTTCATGAGACTCACAACCTCATGCTGCAGGCAGGAATAGGAATTGAGCGGCTAGGTCAGAGACGTGGAACCTTTGGCTCCCAGCTGTTGTTGAACTGCAAATCCCAGCATGCCCTGCATGCTGGCATTGGCGAATAGCAAAACTGTAGCAGGGTATGCTGGGACATGTAGTTTAATAACAACAGCTGAGAGCCAAAGGTTCCCCATTCCTGGGCTAGGTGGTCTATGTACAAAGCTTTGGAGAGAGAGAAATTCGGCTGAGATAAGTTCAGTTAGTTCCTTCCTGCCATGTTACAGGCTGGTTTGAAAAATTCCAGGAGCTAGTTGGCTGGTACTTTATCTCCCTCACTTTTCTCTCTTTAAGGCTTAGTACATAGACCCCTCAATTATGTAGTGTATGGCCGGAGGGAGGCCACCCTTACCCTGCTTCTGGTGACACTGCAAAAGTTTAGAGGGAACACTACAGATTTATCGCTGCTCATGGTTAAGTTCCTGTTGCACAAAATTTGAAGGCAACCCCATATATTTTACGCTTCCAGAAATAGTTATGGTCGAGCAGGGCTTTTAAACAACCAGAGAGCAGTGTTCCCTCTAAGCTGTGCGCACGTGCGCGCGCACACACCTTGACGAGCATGCGCACAGACATTACAACTGAGTGCACAAAGCATCAGTGGTCCCTTTTTGCAGTTGTGGACTCAATTAATGTCTGTTTCACCCATTAACTACATTGTGTGCTGTATTTTGAATGTTTAAATGTTTAATATCATTTTGAAGTAAAGTTAACACAAATGCTGAACGTCATTTTCCAGTTATATATAAGTGACGCTCAAAAATGTAAATTTCATTCCAAAGTTGCACAGCCAAAATTTTTTGACGCACACAGCCTTCGTAAAATTAGAGGGAACATTGCCAGAGAGTGATTAGACTGCCTTATCATATTTAACGCAGTTTCTACACTTTTCCTAATAAATCTCTTAGGATTAGCAAAAAATTGTCTTTGGACGCAATCTAACGCTATCTGGAAATTGCAAATGTTCCTGCAGTGAAGCTCCAAAAATATTGCATTTTCAGATTGTGATGAATTTAGGTCCCCATACTAGTTTACATGGATAGCTTGCAAGATCAGAACTGAAAGATAAACAAGAGTTATCTGTGATTTCTCCTGCATTACCATTTTAATAAATAGCCCTGGGAAATGTGTGTAGGTGCACTACTACTGTGGGCAAAATGTATAAATGACACTACTGTAGTGCTGACTTGTATAAGGAGCACTACTGTGTAGCGTAGCATGAATAAGGGGCACTACTGAGTGACATAATGTGAATAAGGGGCATTACATGCAGTGTAAAGTGAATATGCTTGTGGCTACTGTGTGGAGTAATTTTAATTGGGCATACTATTGTGTGTCCCTTTATAAAGTATGGAAAATAGGGAAAAAATTAATAGTTTGCAGGGAGGGCCAAAAATCCTGGCAATGGTCTGACTCCACCAAATGAGTATGGGGGCGCACTGGCAGAGGAAATCAGTTCCACCACCTCTCCACTTTTAAGCCCTGTCTCTAAGTATGTAATTAAAGTCCTTATAGTCTATATTAGAAATCTGTTTTCATCAAAATTGGGGCAAGAAAAAGGAGTGGCTTCATAACATGAACTGTGTAACTCAGTATTTCCATTTTTGATTTTCCACTTAAGGCCCAGGTCACCTTCTACTAACAAGTTATACAGTAATATATATGGACATATTTTTGATATACATAATTGGAGACTTAAATAATTTGTTTTACAGATGTGTTCACATACATCTATCCTTCGTGAGATACAAGTTGCGTTATATAAATAAGTGCCATACGACTCTGTAATGCCTGGCATCTTGCATGCATTTCTTTTTATTAAAATGCTTCTTACTCTTAACTGAGTGAATAGGACACACAAGCAACTTCTGCTGATTAAAATGATATGCAGCATGCCTATATTCTGTGTCTGGCTGCATCTACATATGAAATGCAACATGACAGTGTTTTCCAGGAAAACACTAAAGTAGCAATTCATATCAATTTGGTGCTTGTGCATCCTAATAATTGTTTTTGCAAATAAGCTACTACAGTATATGCTGCTAATTGTGTGTAACAATTCCAATAACTAAGAGGCGCTCCGGACAATTGAATTGCTTTGTCAGGTGCCCATTACTTATAGAAGCAGAACAATTGAATTGCCCCCCATTGAGGTAATTCTGTTTGTCATTTTTGTTGTGGTGAAACATTAACGTAAAAAAAAAAAATACTTGAAAGTTCCACTGAAGGCTCCAGATAAATAACACTAAATCCTTTTTTTAAAATTTAGACGGAAAGGGTAGGGGGGTCCTTGCCTCTCTGAAAAAGGCAAAACGATTTAATCTCTTAAATCTCACTTATAATACATCCATGTTACGTTTTTAACAGACCTTTGTCAGGAATTCAAGCAGCAGATCTTGGACATACAGTAGGCGACAGAACCCAAAGAGCAATATAACAAACCCATTACCTGTGAATCCTTATATATGCCAAGAAATTTTGAATTAAGCCCACCAAACTAATTGTTTTGTATCTTGGGACACATCTCATTTCGGTATTCACACAGATAGACAATGCATCTAATCACTACTATAGTAATGTACCCTTACATTTCCTTGAGTGTCCAGGATCAGAAACAGCATTGCCCGGGGGATGGGGCATCTGTTTGCCAGGGTCGGCAACAGAAATCTTGGGGCCCTCTACAATGATATTTCAGGGGCCCTCTACCTAATCCCAAATCCACACAACGCTCTTCTACATGAGCCTTAACTTTTCGCTGCTCCAGATCCTGCTTTCAGGTGTGGACTTCTCTTGTTCTCAGTCCTGATGGCTTAGCTCCTGCTGCTTTCTGCTGGCTCCGGCTGCTGCTGGCCTGTCACTTTCACAAAAGAATGCCGAGCACTATGAGCAGACAAGGCAGGTCTTTCGCAGAGTGCGGAACAGACGACCAGCGCAGTAAAAGTACAGGAGCCAGAAACTGAGGCCACAGCACCAGTGGTGGGTAAGGCGCAGAGTAGATGGCTCTGAGCACCAAGTGGCAGGGCGCACAGTGAGTCAGTCAGACTCAGCCAAAACAGATGGTGTACAGTAGACGGCCGGCCCGCAAGGGTCACTGACAGGCCAGCTAGAACAGGCAGTGGCCGTGCCCAGGCATGGAAGCTCAGGGGCCCTTCATATCTCTGGGGCCCGTCACACGACCCCCCCTGTCGCCTGCCCTGCTGTTTGCAGCTCTTGTTTGCCTAGTCTGTAACTAATTTTAGAGGTATTTGTTGACCTGAGCTTAATGTGCACAGGAAGATTTCCAGCACAAGGAGTTACTTGCCATTATATAGGTAATTTGTAGATTGTGATTATTTGAAGATTGCGATTTGTCAATGTGATTAAATCATTGTACAAATGTGGTCGTGTGTTTTTCACAACAGTTTTTTCCTAATCAGCATCATTTTTATCTTAGATGTGATTTTCTCACACTTAAGAAAACTCCTGATGAAATCAAATCATATGTTTCATCCTACAGTGGATTTGAAGGCATCAAGGTGAGTTTTTTATTTTATTGGTATCTTGGGCCTTAGATAAAATTGAATATAATTAATAATATAGAAGTTATAAAAGTGACACAAATAATAAAACATCCAAGGGCCTGATTCAGAGATTTACACAGGTCTGTGGCTGGGTTATGGTATTCTAGGTCGACCATGTCTAGCTCAACATTCATTAGGACGACACCCTATGGTCGACAGTTAGTAGGTCGACTTACTCATGGTCAACAGGGTCTAAAGCTCGACACAAGCTTTAGGCCGACAATGGGAAGGTTGACAGTCAAAAGGTTGACATGAGTTTTTCAAGTTTTTTGTCCCAAATGTTAACACACTCGACATGGACACTAAAAAAGTGCACCGCGTCCCCTCGCATGACTCGCTACGCTCACCATGCTTCAGCCACAGCGCCTCATTATGCTTAGCACATTATTTTAGTCTCCCACCACGCCGTAGAGGATGGTACAGCTTGAAATCCTGCCTATTGGCACATGTCAAGCATCCCATTGTTGACCTAAAGCTTGTGTTGACCTTTAGACCCTGTTGACCATGAGTAAGTCGACCATTCAGTTCCTGCACGTACATTTAAGATTATCGGGAAACTGCAGCTGGGCAAAACCCGTTCTGCAGAGAATGTGCCTTGTATTCTCGCCCACACTTCCTTTATGCCACTACATGATTGACAGGCAGCAGCATTGGGGCAGTGGGAAGTGTACAGGGGGGGGGGGGGGGATTTAACGTTCACAGAAACTCAGTGGTTTTGTTCACATTTTCTGGGAAGGGAGGGCCACCTTTTACCTCTAGCTACTCTTACCAACTTCTACCCAGAACCATCCCTTACATTCGCTACATTTGAGTTTCATGCTACTGTATATGCCTCTTACATCCTGTCCATCTTCAACTTGCTGTCATTTACTGTCCCCCATTTTCTCTAAATTCCACTCTCTGACCATCACCTTCTCTTAACTTATCTCTCTCTGATTCTCCACCTCTACCTTCCAAGACTTCCATCACTAAGTGTAACATTGAGGCTATTAACACCACTTCCCTATCTTCCCTGTTCAACTCGCTTCACTATCCTATTCGTTCTCTCTCATGTCTTGTACAAGACACTTCCCTATATAATACATCCTTTGATTCTGCTCTTAAGTCTAATGTTCCACCAACCACTTTTCATCCTCGCAGATCAACCCCTCAATCCTGGACCACCAAAATGCACCAGATATATAGTTACATAGTTACATAGTTACATAGTAGGTAAGGCTGAAAAAAGACTTGCGTCCATCTAGTTCAACCTGGTATAGATATCCATTGCTGATTTGGTAGGTTCTGGTATTTTACAGACAAATTATATTTCTTATTTGTACCCATGGATGTTTTTCTCCAGTAAATGTTTGTCCAACTTTGCCTTGAACGCATTTAATGAGCCAGCCATTACCACCTCTCTGGGAAGAGAGTTCCAGAGTTTGACTGTTCTGACCGTAAAGAAATTCTTTCTACTAGCTGAATGAAATCTTTTTTCTTCTAATCTATACTCATGCCCTCGCGTCCTAGATTCCTTTCTAGTAGAAAATAGGGTGTGTGACAGTTCCTTATATTGGCCCTTGATATACTTGTACATGTTGAGCATGTCCCCCCTTAAACGTCTCTTTTCTAATGTAAATAGTCCCAAATTGCTTAATCTCTCCCCGTAGCTTAAATTCTCCATTCCCCTAATAAGCTTTGTTGCTCGCCTTTGGACTTTTTCTAATTCTATGATGTCCTTTTTATAGTGTGGGGCCCAGAACTGTACTCCATACTCTAGGTGAGGTCTCACCAATGCTTTATATAGTGGCATAATTACCCTTGAGTCCCTAGTTTCCATTCCCCTCTTAATACATGCCAGCATTTTGTTGGCCTTTTTTGTAGCTACATTACAATGGGCACTACATCCTAGATTGCTGTCTATTTGGACTCCTAGATCCTTTTCAAGTATGGAATTACCCAGTTCCTCTCCGCTAAGGTTGTAACTTGCACACTGGTTGTGTCTCCCAAGGTGCATAACCTTACATTTATCTACATTGAACCTCATCTTCCATTTTTTAGCCCACTCATCTAGAATTGCAAGATCATTTTGAAGCATGGTGACATCTTCTGGTGATTTGATGACTTTGCTAAGTTTTGTATCGTCCGCAAAGATGGATACATTGCTGAGTAACCCTATCCCAATATCGTTAATAAAAATGTTAAACAAAATGGGCCCCAAAACCGAGCCCTGGGGCACTCCACTTAGTACCGGTATCATATCTGATACGGCACCATTCACAACCACTCTTTGTTCTCTATTACATAGCCAATTCCCTACCCATCTGCAGATATTTTCACCCAATCCTAGGTTCTCCATTTTATTAATCAATCTCTTGTGTGGGACAGTATCAAATGCTTTAGCGAAATCTAGGAAAATCACATCTACAGCATTTCCATTATCGAGGTTTTTGCTAACCTCTTCATAGAACCCTAGTAGATTAGTTTGGCATGAACGGTTTTTCACGAACCCATGTTGGTTAGTACTGAGTAGACGGTGATTATCTAAATATTCCTGGATACCATCCCTTAAAAATCCTTCAAATAGTTTACCCACAATTGATGTTAAACTAACGGGTCTGTAATTAGCGGGATCTTCCTTTTTTCCTTTTTTTAATATTGGCACTACCTCTGCTATTCTCCAATCTTTTGGTACTATACCTGACGATAGTGACTTGCTAAAAATATAATGTAGGGGGGTAGCTAGTTCATCCCTTAATTCCATTAATACCCTCGGATGAATCCCATCTGGCCCTGGTGACTTATTTGTTTTGAGTTTGCTTAGCCTCAGTATTATTTCCTTCGGCGTGAAATCCACAATGAGATCTGGCTTATTTGTCCCGTTTGTGGTAAATGTTCGTTCCACAGTCTGCTCTCCCTTAGTAAATACTGATGAGAAGAACTCATTTAACAGTTTTGCTTTTCCCTTGTCCTCAGTAACACTTTTTCCACTAGTATCAGTTAGTGGGCCTATGTTTTCCTTAATTAAACGTTTACTATTTATGTATTTAAAAAACTTCTTTGGGTTGGTTTTGCTTTCAGTGGCTATGCACTCTTCATATAATATTTTAGCTGCTTTGATTACCCCTTTACAAGTTTTGTTTGATTCTTTGTATTTTGCGAACGCCTCCTCATTCAAGTTATTTTTATAGAATTTAAAGGCTCTGGTTTTATTGTTGATAGCTGACCTTACTTCTTTGTCCAACCATGGTGGCTTTTTTTTGTTGAATTTACCTTTAATTACTTTAGGAATGTATTCAATAGTTAGTGAATCAAGCACCTTTTTTAGAGTATCCCACATTTCCTCTGCATTTTTTCCCTCCATAACCGTTTCCCACCCAATTCCTGTAAGGGCTTCCCTGAATAATTCAAAGTTCGCTTTTCTGAAGTTTAGTATTTTTGCAGATCCTTTTTGATGTAATTTACTGAAGTTGATTTCCAGTGAAACCATATTGTGATCACTATTCCCTAATTGTTCAATTACTTTTGTGTTTGAAACTAAGTCTGTGTTATTTGTTAATACTAAGTCCAAGAGCGCCTCATCACGAGTTGGAGTTTCTACCGTTTGTGTAATAAACTGGTCTTTAAGTAAGCTTAAGAACCCATTGCTTCTTGCTGATTTACCTGTTTCGTTTTCCCAATCAATGTCGGGTAAATTAAAATCCCCCATAATTAATACCTGACCCTGATTTGATGCTTGTTTGATTTGGTTTAAAAGAAGAGACTCTTCCCTTTCATTTATATTTGGTGGTCTATAGCATACCCCTATTATAAATTTGTTTTTTGCAATTAATGCTCACATACTGCTGAGAAAACCATATTCCTCCATTTCAAACTTATGCTGCCATCCTTCAGTAGCGCCCTTTTCCTTGCTATTTCAGTCATACTTCAAGTATCTCATCCAAGTCTAAAAACCACCAACTGTCAACTTTCTTCTCTGCCCGCCTCCACTTCCTCTTACCTCCTCACTCTGGCCCTTATTCTGATCGGTGCGGATATTCCCGCATTCTTACGGTGCGGTCCGCACGCCACGGTGTTTTGCCGCGTGCGGCCATCGTCCGTAGAAACGCCCACGGGTCCTCCGCATTCGGACGGACTCACTCTTTAAGAACAGGGCGTGTTTACGGACGACATACAAAGCATGCGTGTGCGGGAGAAACACTCCGATTCGGCACGGTATTACAGAGTATTACAGAGTATGCTCGGGAATACCGCATCCGAACGGGAGCCAAGCGGTGCTACCGCACGTAAGCGGAGTATTTACGCCAAACAACCCACTATGAAGTATCTTCTGCTATACATCACATGACCCACTTATTCAATTACCTATCCTCATAAAAAACTGCTTATTTGGAACATGTCGAATACACATGTGTATTGCTAGTATTAATATTCTGTCATGTCCATTGTTAGCAGTTTGAAAGTGTCTGACAAGTACAGCATATGTGGGGGATTAGTACGGTTTCCTTGAAGCAGCAATGGTTTCAATTAAAGCACTGACAAGCGTCCTATTAGTGAGTAATGAGTAAAGGAGTCGATTCTATTGGGTTCAGGTGTTAATGGTTGTAGTCATTAGGCGTACGTTCGCCTACCGCATGAACGAGTGGTGTCCGCAAAGCAATAGTACACTTGTGGACACCGCACATTTCTGCCCTTTTTGATCGCGTGCATTCGGAGTGGTTTCCGAATGTACGCCCCCCAACATAAGTGTACTCCCCCGTGTCCGCCCATGTTTCCGCCCCGTTTTGCCCACTTTGAAACTACGCCCATGTGTCATTCCGCATGACGCCCATAATACGCCCCTATTTCCCGACTGATAGCGGTGAACAGTTTTGGACGGGATTTGCCCGAACTGGTACCGAGTCAAGGCGTGGCACATGCGCGTAGCGTTCTCCACGCATGCGCAGACGCCATAAAGACGCGATCCGTAAGTACGCGGTAAAGTCCGCGTCAATCAGAATAAGGGCCTCTCTGCTCTTGACTTTGCCATTTACTTCACATCCAAATTTTACTCATACTGTACATCAGGACCTCACATCCCACAAAAGCATCAGCAACCAGCTGATCCCTTGACTTACCACTCCTCCACATGCCTTTTACCAGCTCTGACATACTGCTCCCATGTATCTGGTGAGGAAGTGATGGCCCTCATCTGTTCCTCCTATCCGACCCCACCTTAACACCTATCCAACCCCACCTATCCTCTCCTGCCTCCTTGACTACCTGTCCCCTTCTGTTCCCATCTTGCCCACCTCATCAATCTCTCCCTCTCATCAAGCACTGTCCCCTTACACATGCACTCATCTCCAATAATAAAATTTACCATTGATCCTAACACCCTCCAACTTCCGACCCATCTCACTCACTTTTGCCTCCAAACTCCTTGGTTGTGTTTCATCTACAACTGCCTTATTTCCTTTCTTTACTCCCACTCACTGCTTGACCCATTCCAGTCCAGCTTCCGTCCTCTCCAGTCCACTGAAACTGACCTCACTAAAGTCTAAATCCAAGAGCCACTACCCTCTGCTTATTCTACTTGACCTCTCTGCTGCTCTTGACATTGTGGACTACCTTCTCCAAATCCTTTACTCCCTTGGTCTGCATGTTACTGACCTCTCTTCGCTGTCTTCCTGCCTATCTGACCATTCCTTCTCTGACTCCTCTCATGACTACACCCCCCCCCCCAATTCTATTAACAGTAGGTGTTCCACAAGGTTATGTTTTTGGTCTTCTCCTTTTCTCTCTCTATAGGTGAACTCATTCGCTCTTGTGACTTGCAATAGCATCTCTAGGCTAATGATACTCAGATCTATGTTTCCTCTTCTGACCTCTCACCTGCTCTCCCCACTGGATGTCCTAGCAGTTTCTTAAACTCAACGGGAAAAAGTTACTAAGATATTCCATGATATGCAGTTATACGGACGGGAACACCACATTAGATGATTTACTATCAGCCAAATGCCGTATGTAATATAAATGCATTCAACATTGAAAGAACACGGGCATCATCTGTAAATTTACTATCATTTGTACTAGTGAATACGAATTTACCAGTAAATACAAATGATACGTAGAACATCTTTTTGCGGCAAGTTTTGCAACCTGCACGGATCTGTCAGACATGAACATCTTACTAAATTTCCCCCCACATGTCCAAGACTGAGCTGGTCATTTTCCCACTCTCCCGCACTATCTCACCTCCCACAATTTCATTATCTATGCTATCTACTCTAATCCCAAAGTCCTCTGTCTTGGAGTAATCCTAGAATATTCCCTCTCCTTCAAATATTCCCTCTCATTCAGCCCCTCTCACAAATCTAACATTTTCATCTCAAAAATGATTCAGACTCTTTCTTACCCAGGATGCTACGAAGAACCTTACTAACTCACAGAACATCTCCAGACTGGATTATTTGGTACTTGTTTCCTAGCACGGTGCCACCGATTTGAATTTTATGACATCAGGTCAGAAAAATCGGTCGCATCGCATGCGACCAAATCGCATGTGATGTGATGCGACCGATTCGACCCGATTTTTACATTGGATCCAATGTTAAATGGTCACTGAGACCCGATTTTACATTGGACCCAATGTTAAATGCCCCCCAGACCCGATTTTCACGTTGGCGTGGAGTTGATCTTATATAGTGTGGCGAGCGCAGCGAGCCACCGAGCCCGAAATGTGGCAAGGGGCTGCACATGACTTCACACGTATTATGCGTCCCCTCGCGAGGCTCGCTGGGCTCGCCCCGCTTTGGGCTCGGTAGCTCGCTGCGCTCGCCACACTATATGATATCAACTCCAGCGGCGTAACTATAGCACCGCAGCCCCCGCCACCGTGGGGGGGGGGGGCGCTGTGCATGTGGGGGCGCCGGGGGCTGCGGTGCTATAGTTAAACCCCCCCTCAATCCCCCGCAGACTTACCTATCGCGCTGGTCCCAGCGGCTCCATTCTTCTGCTGAGGCCCACCACAAAATGGCCGCCCCCATATAGCACACAGTTCTCTGAAACTGTCTGCTGTATGGGGGCGGCCATTTTCTGGTGGTCCTCAGCAGAAGAACGGAGCCGCCGGGACCAGCGCGATAGGTAAGGCTGTGGGGGATTGAGGGGGGGTTTGCATGGGCGGCGGGGTAGGGGTGCTTGGCGGGGCGGCGGCGACGGGGGGGCGCCCCCCCTAACGGCGGGGGGGCGCCCAAAACGTATCTACGCCACTGATCAACTCCACGCCGACGTGGATAGTGGGGGTATGAAAAGGACGGAGGATGCGTACCGCCGCCCCTCACGGGCTCGCTGCACTCACCACACTTCGCTTTGACATTGATCGCGGCGTTGCGTTAACAATGGGGGACATTTGACATAATAATTAACCATCAGGGTGGGTATACAATAAAAAATCGGGTCTGGGGGGCATTTAACATTGGGTCCAATGTAAAATCGGGTCTCAGGGACCATTTAACATTGGGCCCAATGTAAAAATCGGGTCGGTCGCGTTGCATCGCATCGCATGTGATGCAACCGATTTTTTAATTGTACAGAATCTTCTTTAAAGCCCGAAAATCGGGTCGGTCAGGTCTGATCGGGTCCCATCGCATACCTTAAGTTATGGAATGTGATGGGACCCGACGGGCGCCGTGCTAGGAAACAAGTACCGATTATTTTGATCTACTCCTATGTGGTACCACTGACAATTACCTCTCTCCACACCAATCTATCCTCAATTCTCAATTCTGCTGCTCAACTCATCTTCCTCACCAAATGTAATACATTCAATAGGCCCCTTACTGCCATGTTACTGGCTGGGTTTGAATAATGGAGCTGATTGGCTGGTTGTTTATCAATCTCCACTTTATCACTTTTTGAAGCTTGAAACATCTGGCCCTTACTTACAAGACCCTCATCCACTCCTCTCCCAGTTACATCTCTGACCTTATTTCTACGCTAATGCATGGCACCTCTCCTGCCAACTGGTTACTTCCTCCCACTCCTGCTTCCACGTGCTGCTCCCTATCTCTGAAATCTTTTTACATCTTCCATCAGACTCTCCATCTCTCTACTGGGCTCTCAAGAACCACTTCTTCACCGAACCCAGCCCAACTCTCATCCTAACCCACTGTTAGGACTGACTCCTGTCTGTCTGCTCCTCCTACTCACTGACCCCTGTCTGTCTGCTCCTCCCATTTAGTATGTAAGATCTCACAGCAGGGCATTTTACCCCTATAAATTTGTTTCACTCTTAGAAATGTGTTGTTTACTTCTATAAATGTGTTTTACTTAGGGAAGCCAATCCCGGGGCATTTTTTCAATCCCGGGATTCGGGATTGAAAAATGCTCAATCCCGGGATTCCCGGGATCCCGGGATTGGCTTTCCTAATTAAAAGACTGCCCCACAAACTTACATTTGATGGTTGCCGGGTGGGGGGACGGGTCGTCCATGCCGCTGGCGTGCTGGCTTCGCGCTGGCTGTGGGCGCTGGGCTGGGCGAGTGGGCGCGCTGGCTGGGTGGGTGCTTGGGCTGGGCGGGTGGGTGGGCGCGCTGTCCGGCACGGCAATACAATGCCGGGCGCGTCCTCTGCCTGCGCAGCGTGACCCCTGATCTCACGCTGCACACAGTGCTGCCGGGAGAAGTCGGGCAGCGTCTGAGCGATGCTCAGACGCTGCCCGGCATTAGACTGGGCGCATGCGCAGTCTAATCCCGAAATCCCGGGATTGGAAACTCCAATCCCGGGATTGAAATCCCGGCGTTTTGGGGGCCAAATCCCGGGATCCCGCCGATCCCGATCCCGGGATTGGCCACCCTAGTTTTACTCCTACTGTATAAATCTTCCTTAAAATTTTTATAGATAAAATAGTTTTCTTCCTTAAAATTTGGAAAGATTAAACACTGTGTATTTGAAAAAAGTTTATTTTATTACTAGTAATTATTTATAGTAACACCAATATGGCTTAACATTTTTATGATTCTACTATAAACATTTTAATGCATACAAAACTAGTGATTAACATCTACCGTCTATTCTAGGGGAAGCATTTCTTTCCTGCTGCTGGTGATAAGATTGTTCTCACTGAACCATGTAAGTGCTTACAGTAATTGTACACAAAATGTAATATATAGCGGATGCAGGCTGGGATCAGTTTTTTTTGGTCTGCACAGACAGGGACGGATTGGGAAATAAAAAGTGGCCCTGGAAACATTTCTAAAAGTTGCCTATCTTAGACGGGACCATATCCCAGGTACAGGGCCGGCGCCACCACTAGGCAGCTCTAGGCCACTGGAGGGCGGCAGTTGGAACCCCGCCCCCCGGGTGGAGGTGAGCGGAGGTGCAGAGACTGGAGCTGGCAGGATTGGGCAGGGGGGTCCGTGCAGCGGGGGTACTTCCGGTGCTGTGTATTAAGCTGGCGGCGGCGGGGTCCCTGCAGTGATTGGGAAATAATTAGCCCTATCCGCCGGTCGGCGGCGCTTGTAGCGCTCCTGGGTTTGAAAACACTTGCCGCACGCTGTTTAGCTGAGATTCAGCCAATCAGCATGTGGCCAGCGTTTTCACAATCAGAAGCACTTCCCGCGCCGCCACCCAACGGATAGTGCTAGTTGATTCCTAATCACTGCAGGGACCCCAGCTAGCTTAATACACAGCGCTGCAGGTATCCCCGCGGCACGGACCCCCCTGCCTGCTCCTGCCAGCTCCAGTCTCTGCACGCTCATCTCCATCCGTGGGGGGGGGGGGGGCGAACTTGACCAGACGGTGCAGCAGGTACCCCTCAGGCCCCCGCAACCCCCCCCCCCGGACCCTCGCACCTCCCCGGGGCGCCCACACCCACCCCTCGCTTGGGGTGCTCAGGTGCCTTGCACCGGCCTGCCCAGGTAGCGCACAGATTCGGCCTATAACAAAATGAAGGGTGTCTATGAGAAAGTCATTCTTGTTGTACTTAATGCAGGTGATGGCTGTGGAACTTCAAAAACACCACCTTCACATTTTCACTTGAGGGGTGAACAGTGGCTATTGGTGGCTGTGTGTTGTTGTGGTGGGGGCAGAAGGTTGAAGTTTGCCTTCATTGCTAAGAAGCCTGCTGGTAATACCAGCGGATGAGCGACTACCACTGGTGACGATGATGAAGCGGGCATCAGCACTCATCCCTGGCCTGTACATACTGGGCGGCTTTTCAGCCCAGAGTGTATGGGTCTTTAGTTGTGATTGTCACTTATGTTCAAAATCTTATGTGAGAAGTGCCCACAAGCTGCAGATGTGTGCATTATGGCCACCTTTAAAAATTCAGTTTTTTCTCCAAATTTTTTCGCAATCCAATTTTCAAGATCAATATGCAAATATGTTCTATTCTATATTAGTAATGGTAAAACTTTGTATGCAGTGTATTATGTTAATAATGCTTTTAACAGACACTAGCCTTTTTTGTTATGAAACAATAATATGATGTAGAAGCACAGCATAACATATTAATACACTCATATATGATGTTTATACTGTATGTGTCTATAAGGCATGATCAGCTGCAACATCTTTGAGGATGAGAACGTCCGTTTAGAGTCCTTTAAGAGATGGCCTCCAGATGCCAACGTCCAACCTGCTGCACTTGCCAAGGCAGGATTTTACTACACAGGTCATTTCAAATTTTTTTGATAAATAACTTTTACTAATTAACACAATGGTTCTTGTTTCCTTTCATGTTTCTATATTGTCCATAGAACCGACACTCCTAAGTCCTGCTTTGCTTATCCCCAGTATCCACCAAAAAAACCTCAACGGTCCACTACACAACATACAGCGGCACTCAGAGGAATAAATAACGACTCAACCAATAATATAGTTATCTACCTTATAGGTTGAGTCGTTATTTATTCCTCTGAGTGCCGCTGTATGTTGGATGTTTCTATATTTGTGCCTATGGAGGCTGACCGCATCAGCTGTAGGCTTCTGTCTAATATAGGCATTGGGGGTCATTCAGCCCTGTTCGCCTGGCTGCGAATTTCCAGCCCGAGCGATTATCGAATGACCATGCATGGTACGCATTGCGCATACTCAAGCCCCCTGCCCAAATGCGATTGACACCCTGTGGTCATTTGGGGGCATTTTCTGGGAGTGCCCGAGAATATGAAGGCATTCCCCGGCTGTTGGGAGGGAGGGCTGCTGACGCTCATAGAGCATTGCTATGTAAAGTACATAGCACATTTAGCTATAGAGAGCATTGCTATATACAGTACATAGTATGTTAAGCTATAGAGAGCATTGCTATATACACAGTACACACAGTAGATCATTAAGCTATAGAGAGCATTGCTATATACAGTGCATAGCACGTTAAGCTATAGAGATTTGCTATATACAGTACATAGTACATTAAGCTATAGAGAGCATTGCTATATACAGCAATTCACTATTACAGGACTTTCATCGGGCTGCTCCCATCCTATGGAATGCCCTTCCATGCACAATTAGACTCTCCGCTAGCCTCCAAACTTTCAAGCGTTCCCTGAAAACTCACCTCTTCAGGCAAGCCTATCATATTTAAGTTCTACACGCATAACCCTCTGAGGCACTTATGTATTATATAGCTTCCCTTCTGGACTTGTAACTTGTTGGGACTGCTATGCTATTACTGATGCCTGTCCTTGTGTTTCCCTCCTATATACCTAATAGATTGTAAGCTTGCAGCAGGGCCCTCTAACCACCAAGTCTGTCTGTTACCCAGTTTGTTTTATCACTGTCTACTATTGTAAAGCGCAACGGAATCTGCTGCGCTATATAAGAAACTGCAAATAAATAATAATAATAAATATATACAGTACATAGTACATTAAGTTATAGAGAGCATTGCTATATACAGTACATAGTATGTTAAGCTATAGAGAGCATTGCTATATACACAGTACACACAGTAGATCATTAAGCTATAGAGAGCATTGCTATATACAGTGCATAGCACGTTAAGCTATAGAGATTTGCTATATACAGTGCATAGCACATTAAGCTATAGAGAGCATTGCTATATACAGTACATAGTACATTAAGCTATAGAGAGCCTTGCTATATACAGTACATAGATCATTAAGCTATAGAGAGCATTGCTATATACAGTACATACAGTAGCACGTTAAGCTATAGAGAGCATTGCTATATACAGTACATAGTACAATAAGCTATAGAGAGCATTGCTATATACAGTACATAGCACGTTAAGCTATAAAGAGCATTGCTATATACAGTACATACAGTAGATCATTAAGCTATAGAGATTTGCTATATACAGTGCATAGCACATTAAGCTATAGAGAGCATTGCTATATACAGTACACAGTACATTAAGCTATAGAGAGCATTGCTATATACAGTACATAGCACGTTAAGCTATAGAGAGCATTGCTATATACAGTACATACAGTAGATCATTAAGCTATAGAGAGCATTGCTATATACAGTACATACAGTAGATCATTAAGCTATAGAGAGCATTGCTATCTACAGTACAACAACCCCCTCCCTGTACAATGTACATTATATAGTATTATGGAAGGACACTCTGGAACGTGATATACTTTTTCTAAAGCAAACTTATCAGTGAAGCATGAAATGGTGAAATACGGGCATAATGGAAACTAAGCAAGTTCTTAATTGTAGGAAAATCAGACACCGTGAGATGCTTCGTATGTACTATCGGCCTTTTTGCATTTGAACCTGGGGAAGATGCGTGGACAGAGCATAAGAAGCACAACCCTAAGTAAGAATATATTGGAGAAAGCCATGCCATTTCCTATCCATGTACTCTATGGTTGCCAACTTTTAACCTTATGGTTCATCCAGTGCTTTCTGACTCCAATTTGTGCAATAGGGGGTGGTGCATAAATGACTAAGAAATTATGTTGCTAGATGTAGATCTATTGAGACTGAAGCACTAACAACAGATGAAAAGCCCCTCTTCATCTGATGGATTTTGATCTTGTTTTATTTACTTAGTAATATGACATACTGAAGTAAGCATCCAACACAGCATGGATATCAAGCAATGGGGTCTCAGGGTATGCAGGGAAGACCAGCAAGTAATTTGCAAACAATATAGACTGAGTATAGGATGAAAAACGTGAATTACAGAGCAGCTGATTGAGTCAATAGTTTTATTGTTTTTGTCATGTGGTCAAAGTGGGCAGTCCTTTTTTGTTTTTATTTTGTAATGGAAAAGATGGATGACAGGAAGCTGTTGACCAGCCTAGGGGATGAGTATAGAGCAAGAAAGGCATTGCGGATTATACTATAATAGCCAAATTTAAAAAGAAAAAGGAAGAGTGAATGAATCACTCAGTAGCGCTGGCTGTTACACCAGGGGACCCGATTTCACACTTAATAGGTTTATACAGTTTTGAGTGGGGCTGCTGCCACCTGTACAGAGAGATTGTGTATCTCTGTGATCAGGAAGCAGACTAGGTGTGTGTGGAGATAATATATCCCCACCAGGTGGCGCTGCTCCGCTCAATAAAGTAACAATAAGACACTGTTAGAAAGATACAATTAATATTTTCTTTTAATAAAAGACCATATCATACATCAATAAAAAATGCGCATTTTACATATGAATAATTATACTCAAAAAAGACATACAAGACATACAACATAGAACACATAAGGCATGGGCTGGCTATGAGGCTTATGGCTGCATATATATTATTATGAGGCAATATAAACCTTTAAATGAGCAAATAGTTACCAGTCCCACATGGATATGTAAATTCTCGCTGTAATGGATACAGGTTACCAGGTCCTATATCTGAGCAATGGCTGCTGTTGTATTGCAGTGTGTTGTTCACTCCCTGCTATGGGAGGTAAGCTCCAGGCACTGGTTCCACCCCAAGATATGTCCAGATCCACAGTGGGGTATTTGTAATCCAAAAAGCGCTGGTGACTGGTACACAATGCTGAGGAAGCCGCCGAATAGAAAAAAGGCAGAGGAACTCGTTTTAGAGCCCGCTCTAGCCACATTGTGGAGGTTATTCTGATCGGAGCGGCCAAACGTGCGTACGTTCGCCATTAACGTACGCTAGCCGTACGCGGCCGTTAGGGTTAGGTCCACCCACAAATCAGCCGCTTACTTACGGGCAGAAATACCGTAGAAGGGGAGTGGCGTACAAATGAGCGTACGGCAACGTACGCGGACGGCCCAGCCCCTGCACTCCGACAACAGGCGTACAACTGAGCGTACGGCGCCGTTTACGGACGTCTTCCGTCCGTCTCCCCACCGACTTCTTGCGGAGATCTGAGCGTACGCCAGTTTGCACGGACGGGTCCCTATTGTTTTCAATAGAAAAGTCAGCTTATGTCACCGCTCGTGAGAGTGAGCGTACGTCCGTGTACGCTGACATACCCTTCATATATATGGACCTGCAAATGTTGCCTTTCAACTATAATTATGAAAATTAATTAATTGATTGAATTAATTAATGTGCAAAATAGTGGCCATGGGCTTAAAACATTGCTGAAACATCCTTTGTAGGTGTTAGATGTGGTTTATGTTATTGTATCATAAATACAAAACCTATGTTTGTATTAGAGTGAACACGTTGACACATGTCGACTTGTGTAGATTGAGTGTGCTACTGTGTAAAGTCGATGAAAGCACGTAGTGAATGTGTCGACCTGTTTAACAAATACCTACCTTAGCATATATAAGCAGGTCTTACAAAGATTCTTACCTTAAATTAAACAAACCTTTAAATGGAGAGAAGTATAGAAAGATAACCTTCCAATGTGTTTGCGTGCTGTGTGTGTGGCTTGCAGGCAGTGAAATCATGGTTTGGACTTAATAGACTGCAGCATTGCTTATTACATTCAGGTGTATGTGTTTGAGTAGTAATCCGCGTAAATTAGTTAACCCAGGCGCACGCTGGCATGCGGTATCTGTAGGGGTGGTTTGAGATGTCGGTTGGCGGCCGCCTGTTTTGTGTCCGAAATGAGCGGTGCTTTAGTCGATCGTGCGGTAGTAGCACCGCTCATTTTTGGTGCACACCCCCGTGTACGCCCATATTTACGCCCATTTTCCCTCATTATTTCGGCCGCTCCCATCAACACGCCCCTATGCCGCCCCCATTACCCGTACACTCGCGTACAGGTTTTTTCGCACGTTGAGACCCGGCCGTAAGCGTTGTGGAGTGTTCGCGCCGGCGCATTAGCGTATCTGCACATGCGCAGATCATGAAAAACACCGGGACGTACGCGTACGGCCCGGCCGCTCCAACCAGAATAAGGCCCTGTGTACCAGTCACCAGCGCTTTTTGGATTACAAATACCCCACTGTGGATCTGGACATATCAAAAAGAAAACTAGATTAATTGACAGAGGAAGTAGTGGATTCAATCTACAAATCTCATACTTTCTCTTACTAAACACTAACTTAATGTTAGCATTGAATAATGCTATCATACTTGCCTACTTTTGAAAACTAGTTGGTAGTCGAATTTTGCACAGCTCACCATTGAGGGGGCCTGTCATGCTCCACCCAAAGGGCGTGCCTAGCTTCATATATGGAGAGATTGTAAAAAGAGGTGCTCAACGTGGCACCAAGAAGCATGGCCGTGTACTGCTATATCTGAGAGGAATCTTTTAAAATGACTTATCCAAATGCTGATGAGCCCAAAGCAGTTAGTAAGAGATATTATACTTGGTAAAGTGCTGGGAAATGGTGCTGATGATTCAATGTAAATGTATCTATCTCTCATTCCTTTTGTCCCCAAAAATGTAACAGTGTAATATGGGGGAAATGAGGGAGATTGCTAGACTAATGAGGGAGAGAGGAAGATTGCTGTTATTTCAGGGAGTCTCCTGCAGAATATAGGAGGGTAGGCAGCTATGATGCTATTGAATGGTATTTGTGTGTATTGGCTGGATCTTTAACCCATTTTGGAATAGTGATGATCTGGACATCCAGCATCTCTATAGGAAACAGGGGAGGATCCTAGCTAAAACATCCCCATCAGAATGGGAGTTTCATTTCAAAAAAGATTTAACTGTCTGCATCTGGAGCTTTCTACTTTTTCAGAGAAGTTTTTATATGTTTGACCTCGGCTTAAGAGAAACCAGAGCCTGGGGTTCCAGTGATTGAATAGAAAGCAATAGACAATGGAATGGATTGGGGATAGCAGGGCCCCAACATTATAGAGACTGACACAGTATATATATATATATATATATATATATATATATATATATATATATATATATCTGTTAGGATCTTCTGAGATGTCCCATTATCTCTTCAAATAGAGCTTACACTACTCCGTGTAGTGCGCCATGTGTAAATCGAATTGCCATTCGGTTCTGGTAACCATAAGTGTTTGTGGCTATGCTACACTAACATGAACGTTTGCTGTGGGGTTTTTACAATTTTTTGATAGAACTGTGATTGCTGTCTGCCTTGACTAATATTTGTGTCAGTTTCTAAAATAAGTACATTTCTTTTTGATTCATTTGATGTTGTCATTTATGCCTATTTCGCAGCTGTGATTTTTTGCAAAAACATTGTGAAATAAAAGCAAAAGCTATGGAAACAGCAAGAGATGCAGATAACCAGCATTTGCAGGTACATTTGTTCCTAAGATTTCTATATCCTTATTTCTGTTCATTTCACTCAGGGGCATATTGGGCCACTAGGATGACCTTCAATGTCCACCCTTCACTAACCTCCCACCCCCAGCACCTTAAATGCCCACCACCCCCTAGTACTCTCTGTGGGGCAGCAAAATCACCTGCTGATTTCTTTAGTGTGGTCTGTTCCTGTGCTGATTATATTTCTTTAGTGTGGTCTGTTCCTGTGCTGATTATATTTCTTTAGTGTGGTCTGTTCCTGCGCTGATTAACTTGAAAGACAGCAGCTTTCTCCCCTGGGGTGGCATGCAGCCATACGCTCATCACCCACAACTGCACATGCTGCTTGCTGTGAGTGAGAGGCGCTCTGGGATGATGAGCTGCTGCTGGCTCCGAATGTATTGTTATGGCCCCTACACACATGCCGATATTAGAGCATTTTATAAGCGACTTTGCTAAGTTTGGCTGAGAGTGACCAGGAGTTCATCCTGTCCCCGCAGCCGTCTTTCTTCCTGCCCCTAAGCCAGTCAGGTATACAGGACCTGGCCCCATACCACTAAGAGTGCAATGGCCTAGGGTGCAGATGGCACCCTGCTCTCCCGGCCCAGAATCAGAAGAGTGAGACAAGATACCATTGCAAACTCTGGCAACGGCTGTAACGGGGGAAGTGGCCACAGAAACACCACACAGCAAGCACCGGGAATCATACTTTCCCAGAACAGCTCAACATTCTGCTTCCACTCCAGCTCCCTCCTGTGATGATGTGCTATACTTATGTGACCGCTTACAGTAATCTCCAGCCTCCCACCCTATGTATCTACTCCTGTAGACAGACCCATAACCCCCCCCCCCCCTCCATAATGTCTACCCCTATAACCAGGCTCCATTCAGCCCTAATAGTGTGCACCCCTGTAACCAAGCCCCAACCAAAATTTTAGCCCTGTAGCCAGCCCCCAGCCACCCTTCATAGTGTACCACGGATACAGGATGTCACCTGTCAGAGTAGCGATGCCAGCATCACAAAGGATAGAATTCCAGTAGAGGTTAGGTAAGTTTGCCTACCCTCCCACTGGCCCCCTAACTCTCCATTGCAGCAGTCTAACCCTAACTACCGGCCCTCACAGCCTGATCCTAACCCTCCCCACTAGCGCCTAAACCTAAGCTCTGCTCCCTGCCACATAAACCTAACCCCCTCCACCTACAGTCTATTCCTAACCCCCATTCTAAGTGTCTAAACCTAACCCCCTCACCCACAGATCATTCCAAACCCCCTTCTAAGTGCCCAAAGCTAACCCCCCTACCCACAGCCGAAACCTAACCCTCCGTCTAATTGCCTAAATCTAACACCCCTCCCCCCAGCCTAACCCAAACCCCCCTTCCTGTAGCCAAACCCTAAGTCCACCCACTGGTGCATAAGCCTAACCCCCTTCCCCAGCCACCTGTTAGTCAGTCCCGATTACTTACAGACCGGGATGTGGACAGGCTATTCTGGCATTGGCATCTAGATCCTTTAAATGATCCAGCCCATGTTGGCATAATGAACAATGAACACTGGTATCCTGCCCACAGGGATGCTGACTGCATCCAATGTACATCACCCCTGTAGCAATCATCCAAACCTCTCTTCCATAAGTATGCACCCCTGTGATCACCATCAGCCACCCCCTGTAGTGTGCACAACGATTGAGTCACTGAGCTGTGGTAAGCGAGGGATACTTTTGTGGGCAAGGAGTTTCAGTGTTGAAAAAACTCTTGCTTTTGAGAAGGGTATTATTCATCCAATTTATTTTCTCTGCAGCTTGCTAAAGAGAAAAAACAAGTTATACACGATGAGTACAGTGGTGAGTCTGTGTTTGGTGCAAACTTGCACAAATATTATTGTCTTAGATTTATTTGTCTGCTCTTAATGATTTTGACACCCCAAACCCCCAGTTGCAGGATTTGGCAGTACTTCTCTTTGTTAGGAAAACTGCAGTCCATGTGCTACCCATAATGTGGTTACTGTATTCATTCATTGCATTTCTGTTATATCTCACAAATATGTCCTCAAACCTATAAATGCAATGCAGCAGTATTTACTTTGTGACATCCGGTATGACTAATCCGATGTGAGATCTTCCTTTGTTGGCTCTCTCTGAATCTTTCTGTATAACTTAGAAGTGCCTGGCATGAACCCGAGCCAGCTGCTGACAAGCCCGGTCCTGGTTAATTTCCATCCCCTCCTGAAAGCCCTGAATGCCCTTTGACAATAGTAACATATGTTCTTACCAAGCACATGTCTTCAGGTCCATTGTGTTTATGTGATGTGACTGTTAACTAATAATTCTGTATTGTCAGGTTTGAATCTCCACAAGGAAGATTGGTCTGATAAAGCAACTGAATTAAGACAATGTCTTATGGATCTGTACAATGATTCTAACTTCAAGAAATTGGCACCATTTCCAGGCTCCTCCCACGTTTCTGTAGATCTTAGCTCACTGTTTGCAGATATCTCTGTTGCATTGAAGGACACCAGAAACCAGATAATGAGGCAGCTCACTTTGCCGGACATCCTGTCAGAGCTGAGGGACATCACTATGATAGAAGGAGAAGCTGGCAGTGGGAAAACCGCTCTGCTCAGGAAGATTGCCATTCTCTGGGCCTCCGGGAGGTGTCCTGTGCTCAGCAGATTCAAACTTGTGTTTTACATCTCCATGTCCAGCATTGACAGCCAGCATTCTCTGAGTGACATAATCTGTCAGCAGCTGATTCGATCCACAACATCTCTTACTGAGGAAACCCTGGAGGACATGATAAAGAAATTAAACAATCAGGTCCTGTTTCTCCTGGATGACTATGGTTTGATGGACTCCACTCCAGGATCCATAGATGAACTGTTACTGAAGAACCCCTGGAATAGAGTGAGTCTGGCAGTTACAGTGAGAACGGACAAGGGGTGGAAGCTGCGTCAGCATGCGAGGAACATAATGAGCATCCAGGCCTTTCCTCTCTATAGCTCAATATATATTTATAGGCAGCTCTTGTCACACGATGTGTCATTCATTGAGCGCTTCTTGGTGAATGTGGGCATGACCAACGCATTTCAGGCTGCTTTAAAGACTCCTCTTTTTACCTTCTCTCTCTGTATATTTTGGGTGCAAGACCCAAATGAAGGAATAGCAGGGGAAACAGCTCTATGCAAGTCCTATCTGATGCACAGCATCCTAAAGCATCCCACTGATACAGAGAGAATCAAATCTGTGCTCATGACATGTGGAGAACTTGCTCTACGGGGCATCTTCCAATCACTCTTTGAATTTACTCGTAAGGATCTTGATGAATCTGGTGTGAATACAAATGATGCTCTCCAATTTGGAATATTGAATATGTTCACATCACAGAGACTTCACCCCATTTTCAAGTTCTTCCACCCCTCACTCCAGGAGTATTTAGCTGGAAGTAGGTTACATGAACTTCTGCAATCTGGAGACAGAGCAGAAAATGAAAGAGGTTTGTCATACCTGCAGAAGATTAATACCTTCTTAAAAGTTGTTGGGCGCTACAACTATTTTCTGAAGCACTCTTGCATGCATTCCCCCAGAACGACTAAGATGATCATTTCCCACCTGTTCAGTTTATTGGAGTCTCGGGACGCATTCGATTGTCAAAGAGAAACAAATCTTTACCTGGAACACCACCCTGAGCTAGCGTGCTTAGAACAAGTACTGACTTTAGTAATTACCATCAATTTAGGCTTCCGTCATGGGTATGTGATCAATTTATTATTGGAGTTTGCTATTACCATAGCCAATAAGAGTAAATACATGACTTCCTGCGCTCCCATCATTTTGCAATTTCTCAAAGGAAAAACCATTTCGATCAGTTTGCAACAGCCGCAATTTTGGCTGCTTGATTTTCTGCAGAGGTACCCAGAAGGACTGTTGTTAATACAGAGCCTGGATATAGATGTATCTCACAGTCAACAGGATTCAAGCCTTCAGTTTTGGAACACAGAGAGCTTTGCATCTCTTTGGAACGTACCCACAGTTGACACAGACTATTCCAATGCCTTTCAGCTTGTTTCAGATACTCTAGGAAAGAAACCAAAATTTAAATATGCAAATATCAAAATTGCTGATCTGTCCACGTTTGGCTTCACCCAAGATATCCATCGAATTTCTGTGCTGCGAATTAAATCCTATGGCCGCCCTGTAGAAGATGAAAACATTCTGGTTAATGTTATGCATTTTTGCAGCCTCTCCACTCACATTGAACTTGACCTGATGAATTGCCCAGGGTTTCTAAACAGTATCTTGCCATGCTTTGATCAATACAAAGAGTCCATTGTGAAGTTCAGCATTATCTCTGCAGAGCTGACCAGAGAGGAACAAGAACTGATTACGCACATGACTTCATTGCAATACCTGTATATAACTGTGAAACTACTAACAGGTAAATGCTGTAATTGAAAGACTCAAGTTTAAAAAGAACACCTTAAGGGTCCGATTCAGGATCGCTTGTTGCGATCTGAAATCGGCCTCAGCCCAGATGGTCAGGGTTTGTGCATGCAATCTAGTACAAAACGTACCTTGTGTGTACACCATAAGAAATAGATTAATTGCACACCTGGTGCCAATTAAGAAGCGGTTACTTAACCCTCTATAGTTAGAACAAGAAAATATAAAACAGAAAGCGCTGATAATCGGTTATTTCCAGATTATTTTGGGTGAAATGTAACGTGGTGAGAGAATCAGAAAGCTAGAGATTTGGTAAGAAATTTCCAGTTGTTTTTTTTTAAAGCGGCAATCATTTACACTGCAAACCAGTATGATTTTGCAGTGTAAATGATTGCCGCTTTAAAAAAACTGGAGATTACTTACCAAATCTCTCACTTTCTGATTCTCTCATCCTATTAAATTTCACCCTTGATCCTCTTATATAGATATTTAAAAAGTACATCCCTAAATTATACCAGCCAGTGAGAAAACTTTATGCTAATATATCATGCTATAAATACCCTGACTTTATTACTATACACCGTTTGTATCACGATGCACTATTATTATTATTATTCTTTCTAAAAGTGTGTACACACTTCATGATATTTTAAAATGTCACTCATTTTCGCTCTTCTGAGCGATACCGTTTAAAATCTCAACCAATGTGTACATTACAAACCATGGGTCTGATTCAGACACTGGCTGATGTTTGGGCTACTGTGCATTGTCCGCAATGTGCATGCACAAGGCCCGGCTGCGATCAGCTTTGGCAAATATTTATATTCGCAAGCTGATCCAGCGTGATTGACAGGGAGTGGGTGTGTGGAAGTGGATCTCGGCCGTTTCATGGACGGTGGGTGGGCCAAATGGAACACCAGGAGTGTCCGGGAAAATGCAGGTGTGTTTTTGCCTGCAGGGGGAGGGCGGATGACGTCAGCAGCCAACCGGAAGCTGCTGTTTTCTTCACAGCCACCAAGTAAGCCCTGGGCTACATGGCGGCTGGGAACACCAGGGTCAAAAGAAAAAATCATTTAATGGTGAGTAAAAATCTAATGATTTTTCCTCTAGCCGGCCGGAAGCTATGGATGAAGGGCCAGTGCCACCACTAGGCAGTTTAAGGCATTTGCCTAGGGCGCCGGCCACTGGAGGGCAAAATTTGTAGCAAGTGCCCCCCCCCCCCCCCTGAATGGGATTGAGGTGATCGGTAATTCCCCCCCCCATGCGATGACTTCGCAGCAGCATCGCCCATCCCCCCGCCCCCCCGTGGAGTGACTTGGCACACCACACACTGCGTTTGCTATCTCCTCCTGCACGCACCCACGTCCTACCCTGGCAGCACGGCCCGCACCGCATCGCCCGGCACCCCCCCGCATGTGGAGCTACCTGGCAGCAGCAGCCCGGGTCCGCCGCACGGCCTGCACCGCATCGCCCTCCCCCTGCCCCCCCCCCCCCGGAGTGACTTGGCACACCACACACTGCGTGGGCTATCTCCTCCTGCACACACCCACATCGCCCGGCACCCCCCCCCCCGCATGTAGAGCTACCCGGAGTGAAGCCGCCGCATCAACCCCACCCCCCCTGTGGAGAGGGTGAGCACCAGGGCGCCCTCTCCCACCTAAGGGCGATCTGGTGCCTTGCACTGGCCCTGTATGGATGTTTACCTTAATGCATGCAATTGAATTCCCCTACAGTTGAGTGATTACACATCTGAATTTCTCCTCTAAATACCTAAATATCTATATGCACAAACAACCCTAATACCTTTCTATGAGTTGTCCAAGTCTAATTCTCAGGGACCATTTAGCAGCATGGCACTGCTTTCGATCAACAGATCGAAGCAGAAATAGACATGCCCGCACAGTCTATTTCTGCTTTCACTCCCGATGCCGGAGGGCAACACATTGGGATTGAATCTGCTTCAAATGAGAATAACAGTGCGTACACACGGTGAGATATGCACTATTTTTCTATTCAATTTTGCTTATAGAAGCAAAAACAGAATCGAAATCGAATGCACATCGAATGCTTTTAGCAGCATTTGATTCAGATTAGATTCTGATGTGCGCTCCCCTGTAGTGTAAATTGAATAGAAAAATAGTCTTGGCAGGCAAGACTATATAGTGCAGATCTGTACTATATAGTCCGAATCAAATGTGTTTTGCGTACTGTTCGATTTGATGATTTTGATCCCAATCAAATTGGGATCGAATCGCATGCAAAATCGCGCTGCTCGTACCCACTGTAACACTGTACGAGTCAGGGTCACTTTTGATTCAATTTGGACAATACAATCTAAATCAAACCGATAGTGACACTGAACTGTACCGTGTGTTCGGGGCATTAGGGGTTCCTGAGGACTGGAGTTGACTTAAACAATAAGTATATGCATACAATTACAAATCCAAGATACAGTATGCACATCTCAATGCCATCTCCGTAGCAACTCCACTTGCATTTGAATGTGTGTAACTGGGAGGTAATAGGCCATTTTCATGTAGGCTAAGGAAAATATTTACTAAAGTGTGGGTTCTTAGAAATGGAGATGTGATCATTCATCTAGCACCTTCTAGAAAGTAAAAGCTAGAATGTGTTGCTATGGCAACATCTCCACTGCTAAAAAATAACACACTTTAATAAATATACCCCTAAATGTAGTGAGAGAGTGTTGAGGGCATGTAAGGTAAAGAATATATGGAAGATCAATGAAAAATGGCAATTACAGTTAGTTTTTCTTCCATACTAATGCTACATAACCATATATTCTCTTCTACAGAGTACTTACTTTTAAACATACATCAACTGAAAGAGCTAAAGGAAATAGTGCTGGAATGCTCAGATGGTGAATGGGATGTAACAGAGATTTTCCCTCATCCCGAATTTAAAATCCTGAACAGAATTGAAAAACTTGTGTTTAAAAAAGTTAATATGAAAGGACAGAGCTCCCGATTAGGTAATTAATGTATTTCAATAATAATATTATTGATTGAATCTGTTTTGCTTAGTTGGGGATTTTATTTGATACATTTACTAGTTACAAACTCATCAAAATGACAGAACGACATAACAGTAATATCAGTGCCGCAGTTGAGCTTTCACAATTTGAGCAAAACTTGTATTTCTTTTTTTCGATGCCATTTAGTGGCCACCATGGCAAAACACACTTGAATTTATAGAGTTGAGGAGCAGCGTTAGACTTTTATTTAATAGAATAACATAAATATACCACCATGTTAAACAACACTGGGAAAAAAGCAACAATAATAATGAAAATAATTTCTGGAACAGTACGGTGGACTGGTGTATCCATTACATATTCCATAGTCTGATACCTAGAAAGATGACACATAAAAGCCTGGTAAATAAAAGTACTACATACTGTAATAGAGACTATCTCTATAGATGTGAACATTAGACCAAGTTCCATGTGACATTTAATTAAACATGCAACCGTGCTTCTGGAAAATGTAATTAGATGGCTTACTAATGGGGCCTACACATGTGTGTTGATGTGCATTGTCAGCGATGCTAGATCACACAGCGCTGCATAGCAGTGTGCCGCTGAGGAATCTGTCAGGGCCAGTGTTCTCCGGTTAGAACACTGGCCCTGACACCCCGCTATTATAGCACTGGCAGCAATGTGGCATTTTATACCTTATGTTTGTGTCCAGGTTGGCAGCAGATTGTAGTAGAGTAAGCCCTAGTGTGGCCGCCCTAGTAATCCCTGCGTCTATATTTATAGACATGAATCCCCGGGAGATAGCGGGACGTGGGGCCATGCATTGCTATCGCTTGGGCTCCTAAACACACAACGATGTAATTAAGTTAAGTAAAATCGCTCAGAAAATGGCTACCTGTAGGCCCAATTACAGTAGCAGCCTCACAGTATACTTCAAATAAACAATGTTAAAACTGTTATGAAGGTATCGGTGGCCCCGCTCCCTAACTCTATTGCCCTGGCCTAGTGTCCACGGATAAGTGCTAGAGCTAGGCTTCGCCTGTACCCGTCGCGGCTGTAAGGGCGAATTTGGTCCGCCCAGACTCCGTTACAGGCAGGAGTTATGTGAGGACAACGTATCCGTGGAGACTGACCAAGAACAAGTGGACAGACTAACTAAACAGGATAATAGCGGGGCACCGATCCTGCAACAGACTGGAGAGCCTGACGTGACCCTGGAAGGTGACGGTACCTTGGGCAACGCAGGTGCAACAATACACAGGGGTCGTATAAGCAATACCAATGTAACAATACACAGAGGATGTTATGAGCAATACCAGTGTAACAATACACAAAAGATGTTATGCGCAATACCAGTGTAACAATACACAAAAGATGTTATGAACAAGAACCAAGAATTTGTCAATAATGAAACGGTGGGTGAATCCCCAACTTATCTGCGAGGTGGTAATACAGCAGGGAAGTGGGAACACTGAGGCACTGACAGGCAGAATAACACCAGGGCAGGAACACTGGAACACTGAGATGACACTTCTGGATAAACAGGGAACCAGGCTGGATAAATGGACAAGAGCAAGACACCAGGAACCGGGAACACTCTGGACACGCTGACACAGAACTATAACCGGCGTCTGACCAGCCTGCCCAGGAAGTTTCAATAGGACAAGTGACCAATGGGCTGCTGCTGTTTCTAATCAGAACGGCGCAGCTGAGCGCTACACCTCTTCCTTCCTGCGGCCACCTGGCGTCCCCCGTCACCTAGGCAACCGCTGTGGCAGTGGAGGAAGAGGCCGTGCAGAGCATCCCGGGCGCTCAGCGAGGCCCGCCGGATGTCGGGGCGTGATGACGCGGCGACGTCCCGGTTGCCTAGCAACATGCGGGACACGCTGCTTAGAGGCTGCCGTGTGAGCGCTGGAGCTGCTCATGCGGCCTCTAACAAAAACAGAACAAAATTTAACAGTGCTCATTTAACAAATGTCCACTGTTGGAATAAAATTGGGGTATATTCAATATACATTCATTAAAAACATGATTCGGAAATTATGAGTAAATTAAATGTATATCTCATATAATATTCAACCAATAGAGAATGATTCAGTCATTGCACTTGTAAAGACAGCATAATGTTGGTTCCTATGATGCCCTGCCCTGGTAATGAATAATCCTATAAAAGTCAGGCAGGTACATGGTTGCTCCGGGGGCTTGTGGTAATGGAGCTTTCTTCTTAGATAGTATTAGTGGCTGTCCACATGGAGAGTGGAGTAAACAAGCGCCAATCTCCAAAGAGAAATGGTAAGGGTCCTGGGTATCTTGTAGTGTTCAAGATGACAACAGTTGGGGTCCAGGGCTGGTCTGGTCAGAAAGTGCTTAAGTACTGCAAGCGGGGCAAATGTAACGTGCAGAGAGATTTAGATTTGGATGATGTATTCAATTGCAGTGTAAAAATTACAGAATTACTCACCCAAATCTAACTCTCTCTACAAATGTTACATTTGCCTCATCTGCAGTGTAGCATGATTTGCCCATTAGAAAAAGATTAAGATGGTGTCTGATGTTGTTGATGGTTTAAGTCACTAAACAAAGTCTTGGGTTAAACAAGTGATGAAATAATAGGTGCTAAATATTCTATAGCTGTTGATGTAGATTGAGTAAACATTATTGTACCAGTCCCAATTTACTATTGTCATTACTTACTATATATGCATTGTACTTTGCAGCAGAGTCTATTGAACATTTCCCCAATCTGACGTCCTTCACACTGAGTTCTAATTGGTGCCCTGAGGTGCAGAAGCTTATTACTGCATTATGTCAGAATGGAAAAATGCAGGAAATCTGTTTATCTGAGTATCAATTATGGGACAAGGATATAATACATCTGGGTAAGATATTCTAAGTTCTCTTTTAGTCCTTACTATTTTGCTATGCACACATAAAAGGTTAATTACTAATCTTGCTCAAAGATCTCACAGGTCTATGCTGAAACCACTAAGGGCAAATAACATTTTACTTTTGTCTGTCTAGTACATATTGAACAAAAAAAATATACGGTAACTTTCAACTGTATGATTCTCCTTACCCTAGCCCAGAGAGAAAATGTTCCTCACAGCTGATTGGGGTGTGTCAGGCCTCTTAGCATGATTAGGCTCCTCCTTTGTGCAGCATAATACCATGAATCTATGAAGAGGGGGCAACACTAAAATAATGCAATTTTATAGAATCACATCCCACTGGCCCACCCCTCCCCAATGACCACAAGTCCTGGCATTATTCTCCCCATTCTAGCCACTTGAACAGGAATCCGGGAGGACCACCCACTCTTCTGGATGCCAAGGCGATCAAATGTCACTTATGCAATGGCCTTCAACATATTCGTTATATTACTGCCAATATACATTATATATATGATTCAGTTTTGGTATGAAGTATGCAGCTCATGCTCACTGTTTTTTTTTTTACAAAGAATTTGATGATCTTATTTAAATAATAATAATAATTAGTAAAAAGTTTAAATGTTAACTTTAATCATCTCCACTACGGCATCCTATCATTTTAGATTGAGGATCTTTCATTTCAAATTTGCTTTTTAATGCTGACTATTATTTGAAACCTTTTGATCTATTTAATAAAGCTATGAAATGAAAAGTCAATAATGTGTTTTTTTGTTGTTTTTCTTTAATTGGGATGACCTATTAGGATTGCCCCCAATACTATTATTGTAACACATATACTCAGAACTATTTTTTGGGGGAAAAAATTTGATGTTATATTCAATGTCATGTTCAATTAGAGGTTCAGGAACTGAGTTCCTGCTGGTTCCTGCTGAAAACTAGCACTGCATATACTCCTTACTCCAAAATATATAAACCATACTTGCCTACTTCCAATTTTACCTATTCGGGAGAAGCCCGGAGAGGCAACACGTCAGGGGGGTGGGAGCAAGGCTGACATCACTTGAACCCGCCCCCATGCTATGTGATTCACAGGGCTTAAATGACGCAAAAGGCAGCGATCGCGTCATTTTAGCCCCACCCCCTCTCCGCAGACCCGCGATTTCAGGTAATTATACCAGTGGGCAAGGGGGAGCGGGGGCAATTACCAGAATACGGGAGACTTGCTCACCTTCTCGGGGGGCGGGGGCGGGAGGCGGACCTAATTTCCGGGAGGCTCCCGGCCATTCCGGGAGGGTAGGCAAGCCTGATATAAACTATTAACTGTGGTTAACATCAAATTTAATCATTAATGACATTTAAACTCAAACAATATCCTTTATTGCTACTACTAAATTCTAGTTATATAAACAAGTACTGATATGTTAACAAAATGCACATGCACATATACTTTACAAGTTGTACATATCACTGAAAAAAGATTTGAAGCCAAAGATTCCAAGCAGTGCTAGTATATTTTTTATATATACACAGTACGATGTCAATTTAGATGGCAAGTATACACATATTTTCTAAATCAATTGGATGATCTTTACAAAATCTCTTTAATAAAAAATCTTATTTCCAAAAATGGCATCAGCCAATTAAATACAATAAACAGCACATAAAACAATAAAAGAATGGCACCTTTTGTATCTGCACATATACCATATATATTGCGTGGTGAATCTGTTCCTCTAATGCCTTAAATATAAACTGTCCTATTGGGGATGACAGTATGAAAGGAATATGTTATAATTACCACTCCAATTAGTCTTGTGATGTTAAAAGTCCTCCTGTATATCAACTGGCTCAATCACAGGTGAGTAGAATGTCCCGTTGGGCCGGTATGGAATAAAATTTTCTTCTATTTAAGAAGTGGTGGGTTTTGGTGATACAATATCGATCCCATTTGGCCAGTGGGGAAATGGTAGTCTGGTGGGTGCTTGGCCGATCTTCTCCGATATAAGTGGCACAATGGATAATGGCTCAGAGGTCACTGGAGGCACTCCTGGCTTGTTAGCTTCCCACAGAATGAGATATGGCAATAAGTCAAGGAGCCTACCAATATATGTATGCGTTATCTATGAGTTCCAAAGGTAATAAGGCTGGTTCAGAATCCACTCATATTGTAGGTATGTGGTAGGTACAGGTTAGAGTCTCCAATGTGTTTCAATGCTTTCCCAAATACAGCTTTAGCAAGGATTTTTTAATATGTGCATGGTAATATTTACCATCTAAATTGACATCATATATATAAAAAATATACTAGCGCTGCTTGGAACTGTTGGGTTCAAATCTTTTTTCCTTGTAGTTTATCGGGTAGGACTAACCTGACATTCGCAGCTGCTGTGAAAAGCCCCCCGTGTTGAGCGCCCCCCCCCCCCCGATAGACACCTACACAGGTGTCCATCCAACCCCCGTCCATATCACTGAGGCTGATGGGCTCCTAGCTGTACATTTTGAGCCATAACCATTATCAGCGTGCACTTTTGTAACAGCCCTGTAATTGGTTCACAGTGTCCAGCTGAAATGAGGAGTATTTACACATACACACAAATCTATATAGCCGGTAATGTCATTGATGCGCCCTCACTATACATTGCCTATGTAAGGTGAAATGTGTTGTGCAAGATGCACTGCACAGACTTGTGGTCAACAGCACATGACAGTATACATGTTTCAGAGTATATGACATAATTTACTGTCACTACTTATTTGGGTCATTTTCTTATTTATTCCTTTCAGCTTTGGCATTACCCTCTCTTAAAAACCTCAAAGCTTTGGAGATTGGATTTAACTATTCCGTGAAAGTTGAAGCAACAAAAAAATTTGGTATGAATATTTTCATTATTTTTACAGTTCATTTATATAAATAACAGCAGGGTGTTCTGTTTGCTAGAAGAATATTCCAAAAATGATACAATTCAAATACAAAAACTTTTGAAGACCAAAAATTATGCAAACACTGGATAAATTCTTTAGATGTAAGATCAATAATACCCCTTTCACACTGCACTTGTTAAACGGTATATTGCAGTTTTTTTTTCCTACTTCAAAACATTTAAGGCTGCAGTGGGAAAGTGCCTGAGTTGATTTACCGGTTAAAGATAACCGGTATTTCAAAACGTTTAAAAAGCAGAGTCCTACACGTTTCAGAGCCATTTTTTATGCAGTGAAAATGGCTCTGAAATGGTATTTAGTAAAAACAACAGATTACAGACCTGTGATAGGCTGTCGCCTGCATTCTGCCTTGAAACGTGTTCAGGAAATTAAACGGGTTGACTGATGCAAATGGTACTTAAATGGTATTTAAAACGGTAATCTACTGCAATGTAAAGGCTCAGACCCGTTTTAAATACCGTTTAAAAATACCGGTTTTTAAAACGTTTTGGTAGTGTGAAAGCGGTATAAAATTAAATGCCCATACACACTGGACGATTTTGAGCTGCTATTAGCTTAAAAGCCACCCAGTGTGTACAGGCCAGCGTTGAGCGTTGAACACTGATGCGCTGCTTGTCTACTGGTATTAGCAGCAGTAAAGCGATGGGTGGACGGCGTTCTATAGCATCCTGCTATAAAAAGTCATCCATCCCCGGAAAAAATGCTCAAAAGGGCAAAAATCGCTCAATGTGTATGCACTGAGCAATTTTCAGCCTAGCGATTGTCCTCATCATCGCTGGGCAAAATAGCCCAGTGTGTATACACCTTAACTGCAGTATACATAGCACTTTTTTTTTTTAACCAAACAAGGCAATGGAGTAAAGTGAATAAAACAAAAATTTATTCTTTCTAATCACATTGGAGACACCAAGGGGCACGTCCTTCACTCTGATACTGGAAGTAGAATGACGCCTGTGCAACAGCAAAATTGTCCTAGTGCCTGGACAGAAGAGAAAGACAGCTCGCAGAGCACTCTCTCCAACAATATTTACTAAAGTTAATTAAGCCCCTGAAACAACTGTTGATGGAGGATTCTCTCAGAAACTGGTAACCCAACAGTGGTTGAGACAACAAATATACAATGAGCATGACTGTTAGAATTGATGGACACTCAGATATGATGCAAATTTTATCAAAATGCTGTTTTTTTTTGGACAGCGATCTGTGGTGTCCAATCAGCAAGCAGTGGTGTCCATTGGGTTGCAATAGTAGTAGTAGGTTTATTTATAAGGCGCCGCAAGGTGTCTGCAGCGCTGTACATAGCAAACAAAAAACAAATGACAAGGTAACGTACAGGGTGTGTTGAAAAATACAGTATAAATAGGGGTATAGCTGGTAGAAATAAAATCAGCATCAGTTCAGAAGTAGGTGTCAAAATTGTCGAGGAGACTGAAGATGAAGTAGAGGAAGGGAAGAACAGGACAGGAGGACAGGTGAGGTAAAGAGGTAGGGTGAGTACGTGAGGCAGGTGGACCCTACTCATAAGAGTTAACATACTAAAAATAGGTGGGTGGACGAACGAAAAACAACAGGATAAGTAGGATAGATGTCAAAACTAGGGTGGCCAATCCTGGGATCGGCAGGATCCCGGGATTTGGCCTCAAAATGTCTGGGATTTCAATCCCGGGATTGTCTGCCCTGATCCTGCCCTCCTATGGAAGTAATTCTGCGGGGCGGCACCAGGCACCCCCCGCAGTGCTGCTCTGCCCCGCTCCTGGCTGCCATGCACCCGCCTGCCCATGTAGGGGTGGACAGGGCGTGTTTTTCTTTTAGGGATGCCAATCCCGGGATCCCGGGATTGAGCATCCCTAGTCAAAACTAATTCTTACTAAATTTACACTACAGCGTGTAAAATATCTTGTAGGAATGCTTGGCTTTATTGGAAAGATTGCTGTTATGGGTGAAACATGGATCTGTTTCTAAAGCCTAATTATGAGGCTATTAGTGGGGTTTATACATGTCCTAGACTTAGGATATTAGACACTCACCCGATGATTAGGTTAACTGGACGTGGTGGATTTGGCCAAAATGCAAAAAAAATTAGATTTAATAAAAATAAAAATTAAATTAGGATGAGTAAAGTTTGAATAGTGCACCTACAGGTACGTTCTTTCTTTTTGTGTGGTACTAAAAGTCTCAGCAGAGTGCACAACATATTATATGTAGTTAGAGTGTGCGGTATAGGGCCCTTTCCTATATATCCTATATAGTGAGGCTTATAACAAGCAGAAGAACTGGGTGACATAACTCCCACAATGACCATTGTTTGTACGCATACTGTATGTATATTCATATGACTATCCCATGTTATTGACTACTCTGTATCTCCTATGCCCGTGACTGCTTGATCCTCAGCTGAAGCTCTGTCATCTCTCACACTCCTGGAAGAATTTTGTGTGCCAGGCGGGTCTGCAGTAATGGAAACAATGACCTGTTTTATATGGCAGTTCCAGTATATGCCCAACCTCAGGAAGCTCAGCATCAACCATAGATTACTGAGTGACAGCAGCCTGCTGGAGTTAGGTAAGTGATGTGTGAGATTCACTGCGTAGTGACTAGCAGATTCATTTTTGCTTATCTTAAAAATATAGTACTGACTTCAGTGATATACTACAGACTTGATATATTATATATTTCCAAATGAAAAAAAGCTTGGCATTCTAGACGGTAACAATAGCATTTCTGAGCAATAAATACAGTATACAGATGGAGCCTTCCTCATCCTTGCATTTTCTCTGCCTTATCGGAGGTTTTTGACGCGCCTCAGTTGGAGCACGGACAGGTGCGTTGCGGCACGACAATAAGCATACCATAAAATGGGTGTGGTATAGGGGTCCGACAGTCGGGATCCCGACAGTCACTATCACGACGTCGGGATCCCGACTGGCCGGACCAAGACAGCATGGTGAGTGCAACTAAGCCCCTTGCGGGCTCGCTGTGCTCACCACGCTGCGGGCACGGTGGCTCGCTACGTGAGCCACCTATTCTATTCTCCCGTTATGGGAGGGAACCCGAGTGTTGGGGTTTTGACAGTCGTGATCCCGACAACGGGGAAATGCCTGTCGGGACCCCATCCAGCACCCCATGAAATACACTTCTCCAGCACTGGGTGGCTAATGCTTCACTAATCCAGTACCGTAGATCGAATAACGGCAGATGGATATAATATGTAGTACAAGCTCTTGCAAATGGACAGTGACAACTGTAACGTTACTGTATACTGTAACCCAGACAAAGAGAGTCAATAAAAAAATAAATGAAAATAGTGTATACAGTTGCAAATGATGTGTTAAATCAATGATCCATTGACGTTAGGCTTATGTGTGTGCGTGCAAGTCCCCTAGACAAATCATTAAATAAAAATAGAGTTTACAAACCCAAACCAACGTGTTACAGCAATGGTCCAGTAGCCAATACAGCACAGGCAGATCTGATGGCAAGGGATAACTGCTTACATTGACACATGAGCTTGGGTCACTATCACCACATGTCATAGGACAGTGGATAAGTGTGCCACCGGGTTTGATTCCCTAAGTGACAACGTTTTTTTTTTTCTTTATGCTTTTTGTCTGACATTCATATATTTAAGAAACTTAGATTAAATAGAAGTATGCAATCACAAAAGCCCTGTTTCCATAACTAACTGCCTGAGCGTTTGACACGCACAATCCAAAGCAAATTGCTGAACTCTTTAATGTACTGTATTGAACATGCACTTGGGCCTTTTCTGTAGTGCCTTCCCCCAACCAAAGCGACTGTAGTATCAGCCCTTCATTTACATACTGTATTGTGTTGCCAATTTAGCAGTCTCAATTGAGCAGTCTCCTAGGGCTGGGGGATGGAGGGGTGGGGGGATCCAGCGGAATTCAGAGGCACTGTCTAAAATTCGGTTTATGTGTGTGCCCAAGTCCCCTACACAAATACCGTATACAGACGCAAACAAACATGTTAAATCAATTGTCCATTGACGTTCGGCTTGTATGTGCATGCAAGTCCACTAGACAAATCATTTAACAAAAAAGCATATACAAACATAAACCAGCAATGGTCCCGTAGCCAATACACCATAAGCAGATATGATGGCAATGGAACCAACCAAACCTAAAATGGGCTTAAAGCTTAATTTCTCTCATTTTAGGGGTCCAATTGGCTCAGAACTGGGTTTGTGTGGAAGGGAAGATGATTAGCTATCAGATAATACCAACCCTAAGTTTATGTGACCCCCACAAGGCTAACGGCAAGCTTTGGAACCCAGGGTGGGTCTGAATTAACCCAGGGTGGGTCTGAATTATAGTCTGTGGGAAAATGAGTTCACTTTGCGCCAGTTCTGAAGACATGAGACTGGTACAAAAGAGGAGGCTCTTGGCTTTCAGGGCAGACCAGCCACTAGTTTGTGTGACTGCAAAGGGAAACGGCAAGCAACTGCGTGTGGGGTTATTCCTGAGGAGTCACAGGCTGAAGTCACTATCACTGTGGGTGAAAATCTGCTTCTGCCTACAAAGGAAATAAAACCTGGTTATCAGGTGGGTGGGGAGTCTGGGTATTCTGGAGCCCCCCCCCCCCCCCCACCCCCTGCGTGCGCCACTGCTACATTGTTACTTTTGTTATTTTACATTATTGTGCAACAGGATACCACTAGTTGCTTTAGTACTAGGAAGTCCATAGCATTGAACTATCAAGCATACAAAAAAAAGTATTTATATTAGATTTCTTCTTTTTTTTTCCTGTAAATAATTTATCATTCTTTAAAATATGTCATTTCTTTTTCAGCGAGAGTGTGCGCAGATGGCCATTTAAGAAATCTACAGAATTTAAATCTTGACAATAATCTCCGTGTCACACAGACTGGATGGAGAGACTTCTTCCAAGTTGTAGATAATCTGCCAAAACTGGATGAACTCAATATTTCAAGACCGTATTCTCATCAATTCAAAACAGACCCTGTCACTCTGATTGCCTTAGTTCAGTGCGTGTCCAGGCTTCATAGCATGAATATGTTAGTCATGTTTGGATGGCTGCTGGACGACAAAGATATTGAGATGTTTAATGCAATGAAATCAAAACATCCACAGGCAAAAAGTCTAATGCACATGTGGCAATCGATACTGCCATTCCCTCCGATTGTCACGGAATAACCAATCATTTTCCCCTGCATGTTGTAGTTCCTGAAATATGGGTCTGGATCATATGGTCGACCTAAAGATGGTCGACAGTCATTAGGTCGACACCACTAGGTCTACATACTGCAAGGTTGACATGGGTCTAGGTCAACATGGGACAAGGTCGACAGGTCATTAGGTCGACACAAGCATTAGGTCGACATGGTCTAGGTCGACAGTCAAAAGGTCAACATGGGGTTTTTCACTGTTTTTTTTACCCGGTATGTCGACACAGTCGACATGGACACAGGATTAAATGCACCACGTTCCTCACATGGCTCGCTGCGCTTGGGACACTATTTTATATACTATTATTTTAGGTACTTGTATACTATCACAGCTCGCACGATGGGCATCGAACAGGGAAAAATCGCATCGCATCGCCATATCAACGCCAACCCGAACCGTGACGAGCGGCGGCGGTACGCGTCCTACGACCTTTTCATACCCCCACTATCCACGTCGGCGTGGAGTTGAGAATAGAACGTGTGGCGAGCGCAGTGTGCCACCGGGCCCGAAGCGTGGCGAGGGGACGCGGATACCTGTGAAGCCCGCGAGGGGACACCGATAGCTGTAAAGGTATCCGCGTCCCCTCGCGGGGCTCGCTGCACTCGCCACACTTTCTATTCTCAACTCCACGCCGACGTGGATAGTGGGGGTATGAAAAGGTCGTAGGACGCGTACCGACGACGCTCGCCACGCTTCGGGTTGGCATTGATAGCGGGGGTGATAGTGTGAAAAATTACATTTGGGGTGCATTTCACATGATTTGAACACTTGTCCATGATTTCTGTGAAAAATGAAATCGCATGCGATCGCATGCAATCGTATGCGATGCGATCGCATGCGATTTTTACACAAATGCGTTAAAAACCCAGTAAAATCGCATCGCATCGTATGCCATTACATACAGTATGGCATGCGATGGGAGCCGTGATAGTATACAAGTACCTTATTTTATTCTCCCACCACGCCCTAGTGGATAGTAAGGCATGAAATACTGCCTGTCGGCACACGTTGGCTCAAAAAATAGTGAAAACCCCATGTCGACCTTTTGACTGTCGACCTAGGCCATGTCGACCTAATGCTTGTGTCAACCTCATGACCTGTCAACCTTGTCCCATGCGATCTAGACCTATGTCGACCGTGCAGTATGTTGACCTAGTGGTGTCGACCCAATGACTGTCGACCCTCTTTAGATCGACCAACCGACTGTATCCCGACAATATAACCATTGCTCGTTATAAGACATTGGTGTATATGTTGATTGGGCCTTTTTTTGGATTTGTATGTAAACCTGATGGTTTATGTACAATGCCAATGGTGGATGTGCTGCAAATGCAAAACAAGCCCTAGAGTTCAGCTTTTGGAGAACAGTGTGGTAGCGGCAACTGGTACCGTTTTACAAAACTGGTCATGTTGCCCCCATTCTGCAGATGTGCACAGCCCAGGTTATACTGTACATAATCCACACTTCCTGGACCTGGCCATTTCGATGGTCTGGGTAAGCTTTAGCTTATGCAGATGGTTTACAGCTGTGATAATCGTCACAAGGGTGATCCGATGCTGCATCTTTGGACACAGCACTCAGATCGCAGATGCTGGCAGGAGGGGTCTTTTTCCTACTCAGTGGCGTAACTACTGTAAGGCAGCCCCAGCAGCCACTTGGGGGAGCAAGCAGAAGAGGGCTCTGTGTGGGCGCCGGCACCCGCTCGACACACTGACATGCTGCTGCATGCCGCTGCCCACCGCTGCCCTCTGACTGAGCACTGGAGGCAAGTCATCCACAGCATGGGTGCGGCCATGGCAGAGATAAATCCCCCCACTGATTCAATTGACTGTACACAGAGCCAGCTATTGGCTACTGTGTACAGGATGGGCAGGCAGATGGATGTGCTAGGGCGGCCTGGGATGCGTCGGAGCCAAAGGAAGCAGCAGTGTCTGCTGGTCTCTCTTCCTCTCCTGCTTCAGCTTCTCCGTTATGCGTGTGAGGTCATCACGTCATGCGCTGGGGAAACACGCTGGAGAGGAGCCTGGTGGGGCCGGGGGGTGGGGAGGTGGGGGCACCACAATGCTTCCTGCAGCTTTGCTGTAATAGCCACTCTGTAATACTGTACAAATTGGATTCAGGACCATCCTTTTTATTTTAAAGTATATTGTCTACATACAATCCATGAGTTCTATTTATTTTACTGTAAAAAATAATAAGATGTAACTTTTAAGGGACAAACTAAATAGAACTGGATCTGTAAAGCGACCCAATGGATTACTTATCATTCTCTCAGCCCCTCATCATCTATAGAGGTACACTTCAGCTTCCTGTACTTTGACTAAAGGATGGCTCCAGCCAATCACTAATGTGGAGCAGTCACAACACTGTGATTGGTAGATAGCCAGATCATTTACCAATCACCATTCCAGCAGCAGCTCAGTGCATGTGTCATGTGACAGGTGGCTGAAAAACAGCAGAGGCCTCTGATGCAATCGGAAAAAACCAGGGTGTATCCTCTGCCTGTCATCTTGGCCACCAGCCGCTTGCTAAGCACACCTACTAAAAGCTGCATCTATATTTTATTGCCCCGCAGTGGCATGACCATGGTTTTTCTGTTAAAGGCCTATGCCTGCCATCACTTATTATGTTTGTCCAGTCATAAGGATATGCAAGTCAACATTACTTTAAAGATCTCTATACAAATGTCTGCTTACACATGTACAATATGGAATAAAGTATCTTATGAAAAGAAATTGTGTGATTCTTACTCTAAATGAGACCTGTTGTGTATAGATAGATAGATAGATAGATAGATAGATAGATAGATAGATAGATTAAACTGTCTGGGATTTATCTCTTTCATAATTAATGGGGAGATGGAAGTGTGTCTTTTATATGTACCAAATATAAACCAAGTCTTCTATATTTCGACATACATTTTCTAAATTAATTATTTCTATAACATTTTTGGATTTTGCACTTGGATAATTTCACCATTGAGATATGAATAAGGAAGATATATCAGGTGACTAAGCAAGATATATCCACGTGATATATTCACATTGCTTGGAATGCCGGCAGTCAAAAGACCAACACCAGCATTCCAATGCAGAGAATCCCAACAGGGGCTCCGCCAGAACGTACCTGTTACTACCTAACCCACTCCATCCCTACAACCTAAAACTAACCTTTTCCTCACAATCCTAAATCCCCTCTAGTCCCTAAACCTAACCCTCCACCTAATGCTGTGAAACCCTTCACACTTACATGTGAAGATACTGGCTGTTGGGATTCCCGTGACGGCATTTGTAGTTCAGGTTGGAGTTTCAGTTAAGATCTTCTGGTGGCAGTTAGGATTCTGGCCCCATGATCCCAACAGCCATCACATGTTGAATATAACTTGATACAACAAAACAAGTTCCCCCAGCTTAATGCAATGGAGCAGCAAATGACATTTACATTCTACATGATAACAGTACTGCAGAAATCCCTGTTACAGTACATACATTCGGAAACATACGGTAATCCGCTAACCTGCACATGGATAATGATACATACATGATGTACTTAATCTTGTATTGCCATGAATAACTGATAGAAGAAATGATAATTATTGGGTCAATTAATGACCTACTTTATGTTTCATACAGTATGTTTATGGTTACAATCTTGTGGTTTTTTTTTGCTATATATATAAAATATTGTGTGTTTTAGGGGCTGATTCAGTTCAAATTCTGCCTCTCTTCCAGTGTTGGGGATCTGCGCATGCACAGTCTGTAATGCGCCTGTGCAGGCCCTGGATGCAAGCTCCTTCGGTTGATTTTTCCTTCGCCGAGGCACTCGTAACCTGATTGATAGGCAGGGGCCATTCTGGGGTGGACCACCCATGTTTCATGGGCGTGCCCACAAAAACATTGGGCGTGTCCATAGAAATGCTGGACATGCCCCAGCAAACATAGTCATTCCACTGCGGCACTGCCTGCTCGGGGTTGGCGTATGACCTCGGTGCCCACCCTGAATTCGCATAGCTACAAGCAGCCACAGAGACACTCCTGGGTCACGCAGTGGCTGCGAGCACTGGACAGAGGAGAAATCCTATGATGGCAAGTAACCAAGTACCCGTACACATCTGTCCACAGTCCTGCACAGGGATTTGCACAGCTGGAGGGGCATGCATTCGGCAGGGTGGCGTTAACCTGCTTTCTGGGCTCTGAACACACACATCCCAGTGAATAGGTCTCAATCCTTAGCTCCACCCGCCCCCCCTTTCTTTTTTTTTTATTGTATACCATTTTATAATTCAGAATGCAATAAAAACAAAAAAAAGGTTGTAAAAGTCCTTTTTTGAGCTTGGCTCAGTTACTTTGCTTTATAGATCCCCTAGGGGGCAGTTAATTGTGTTTTCTTAAGATAATGAGCCAGATGTATCAATCTTCAAAGGTGATAAAACAGAGAGAGATAAACAGCCAGCCAATCAGATCCTACCTGCCATGTTACAGGCTGGGTTAGAAAAATGACAGGTTGGAGGTGATTGGATGGCTCTTTATCACTCCCCACTTTATCACTTTTTGAAGCTTGATACATCTGGCCCCTAGAGATGGCTGACCTCCCATTTCCAGAGTCACCTGTGACAAATCTTCAGATAAGAACTTGCCAAACAAGATTTATATGGCCTAAAATAATCATTATGACTCCACCTGCATGTAAATTATCTGAAACTATTACAAAGACAACTTACTTTCTACTGGTATCGTTTATATGGAAGCTGAGGCAAAAACCACTCTAGGCGCTAGAAAGCAGCCAGTATCTGCATGTATCAATTCACCGGGGTCTGTTCACAGAAGACTCTAAGGGGCAGATGTATTAAGCCTTAACAAGAGATAAATGCAAGGGTGATATAGAGAGATAAACGTCCAGCCAATCGGCTCCTTACTGACTTTTTTCAAACACAGTCTGTAACATGGCAGTTAGGATGTGATTGGCTGGACGTTTATCTCTCCTTATCATTAGAGATGTGCGGCGGCCACTTTTTCGGGTTTTGGTTTTGGTTCTGGATCTCCCTTCGTGTTTTGGATCTGGATTGGTTTTGGCAAAACCACCCTTGCGGGTTTTGGTTTTGGTTTTGGATCTGGATTTATTTGGAAAAATGCTAAAAATTGCTAAAATAATAGTTTTCAGGCCTGTTTTTGCCCCTAAAGTGTTATTAAGCTCAATAACATTAGTTTCCACTCATTTCTAGACAATTTTGATCACTTCACAGCTCACAAAATCGTTTTCATTTACTGTAGTAGGGCCATAAGTTTATCCCGATGTAGCTGGATGACTAAGCTAGGCGACAGCAGTGGGCATCACATACATGTGGACCTTACACTTCCAACCTGGCACATGTCGGAAGCAGAGCAGCACTACAGGGGCAGACATTGTGGCAGTTTAATAAACCCCCCCCCCCTTGTAGCTGCACTCCTCTTTTAGAACCTCCACACCATTAGCAAGAGAAGAGAACATTTGATTAGTTTAATATCTAACAAGACCCCTATCTGGCGTGAGGTCACGTGGTTTGTGAAGATACCTCCTTATCAAACTTGATCAAACAGGCTAGGCGTACGTTTTCCATTTCCTCCCTCACCACTTCACCACATTACATGTGTTCCTCCCGAAGGCACGCACTTGGTCTAGTACACTGACCATCAGCAGCTGTTGGGACTACTTCTTCCCAAACATTTATCAATCCATCCATACTATCCCAAAAGGAGGATATACTCTGGATGTCACTGATGACATCTATTCTTCCCCAATAGAGAAGGACCGATCTTCGTTCAAAGCTATACTAGTAGCTGCGCTCCTCTGGTAGAAGATCCAATCAAGTACCAAAACCCCTGTTTGGCTTGATTGAGCACTCTTCCTCATGTTCAGCCAAGGAGCAGTGGGCGTTTCGTGCAGCACTTATTTAGTCGTCACACAGGACAGGACACAGGATATATGTCGTGAGTGACTTGTGACACTGGACAATGGATAAGATATAGGCCGTCACACTGGACACAGTCCCTTGTATTAATGCTGCCCCTGTACACAGTGTACTACTCAGCAGCACTGCAGCCCCTGTGTGTGAGCACTGCAGCACTGAGTTAGTTAGTTAAATCACAAAAAAAACACAGGGTTCAGGGCTAAATAAAATAAATCACAACACAGGGCTTAGGGCTAAATAAATCACATCAGGGCACGGGCCACAGGACAGCCCCTGGACAGTGGACACTGCAGCCCCTGCGTGTGAGCACTGCAGCACGACACAGGATATATGTCATCACACTGGACACAGGATATATGTCGTCACACTGGACACAGGATATGTCGTCAGTCGTCACACAGGACAGGACACAGGATATATGTCGTGAGTGACTTGTGACACTGGACAATGGATAAGATATAGGCCGTCACACTGGACACAGCCCCTTGTATTAATGCTGCCCCTGTACACAGTGTACTACTCAGCAGCACTGCAGCCCCTGTGTGTGAGCACTGCAGCACTGAGTTAGTTAAATCACAAAAAAAACACAGGGTTCAGGGCTAAATAAAATAAATCACAACACAGGGCTTAGGGCTAAATAAATCACATCAGGGCACGGGCCACAGGACAGCCCCTGGACAGTGGACACTGCAGCCCCTGCGTGTGAGCACTGCAGCACCTAGTTAGTTAAATCACACTACAGGGCTCAGGCCACAAGTCTACAACACAGGGCAGTGAGGGCAGGTCACGGAGCACAGCACAGCACGGAGCACATGGCACGGAGCACAGCACAGGGCAGTGAGGGCAGGTCACGGAGCACAGCACAGCACGGAGCACATGGCACGGAGCACAGCACAGGGCAGTGAGGGCACAGGTCAGGTCACGGAGCACATGGCACAGAGCACAGCACGGAGCACACGGAGCTTCCCAACCACCCTCTTCCCTCTCCAAGATTGGAGTGAAGATGGCGGGCGCGCGTGCGTCTTTTATAAGATCCCGCTCCCGCGAGAATCCGACAGCGCGATGATGACGTTCGGCCTCGTTATTGGTCCGGAATTCAGGCGGGAACACCCGAGCCGGCTCGGATCTGGCCCGGATCCCCGATATTCGGATCTGTCGGATCTCAGGGATCCGGACCCGCTCATCTCTACTTATCACCCTTGCATTTATCTCTTGTTAAGGCTTAATACATCTGCCCCGATGTATCTTACTCTTACTCAGTAGTTATTCAGAGCACCATACATGTGTAGCATGTTCTATAAGAAAAGTGCACTATAGATGTAAGAGTCCCCAAGTATCTCTCTTATACTGACAAAGCAAAAGAGTGTTGATTACATTCATTTCCATTCTATTCTGAACACTTCACAGCTCACAATATTGTTTTTAGGCCAAATGGTTGCACTGAGGTAGCTGGGTGACTTCGTGGTCCGGTCCTGAAGTAATCCATAGGGGTACGTATAATGTTTGTTTACATCCTGCGGCTCCTGGGTCATGAGTAGGGTGGCCAATCCTGGGATCGGGATCGGCGGGATCCCGGGATTTGGCCGAAAAAGTCCGGGATTTCAATCCCGGTATTTCGGTATTAGACTGCGCATGCAGTCTAATACCGATTGTCACTATAAGTACCTCCAGTTGACACTGGCTACACTGCTCCTCCCCCTCCCTAGCTACCCTGCGACCGATGCCTAGTCTGGTGGTAGCTCTGCTAAATAGGTCAAACAAGAAGGGTGCAATTTCTAGATGGTACTCGGCACTTGTGACTCCAGGCAAACAACCTAAATTTCCGACACTGGGAAACTGGGAGATAGACATGGGATGTACAGTGACAGATGATGAAAGGCATGCAGTATTTTATGTAAGGCGCCTATTGAATTATTGCGATTGACATTTACCTTAGCTTAACTCTAATTACCCCTAGAAATAAATCACACGGACACCTTATCCTAAAATAATCACACGGACAACAACTACATAAGTTTAAAAGTTCAACAGTATTTATTGATGGTATGACCCTATCGAAAGGGATGGCCAGGAAAGTGCTTGGAGACCAGCTAAGTCACAAATGTTATCAATGGTGGTGACTACAACGCCCCAACTTGTAACCAGGGCGATGAACCGCCCCTATTGAATTTAAGACACAGCCCGCACTGTGACGGTCTTACCGCCCCTCCTATTGCATGGCGAGGACAGTTCAAGGAAGTGGCCATCGTCCCCCCTCGGGGGCAGGACTCACCAGCTGTCCTGGCAGAGGGTGGCAATACCGCACAGTGACCTCCTGTACCTCAAAATTGACCGCTGGTCGAGAGCGCCTTCCGGCCAATTAGTAATTAATTTTGTGAAGCCAAATTAGGTGAAGGCCGAAAGGCCAGGTGGTAATTGAAAAAAGCAAGGGAGGGAGGGTGGGAATCCAGACTCAAAGAGGAAGCAGAATCACCTGACTATCCTTTATATACCCCTGCATAAGCTACCACCCATTCTACACCTGATTGGCTACACCTACCATCACTGAATTCTATGGGTAAGAAAGCTATTCAAATAACTTTATTAGGACAATCACAAAAATTTTAAGGCTCTTAAATGCCCTCATGCCTATACAGCCCTCGCTTTATCTTAATTGTGGCAGCTCTAAATGCATATCACATATTGAACAGCAGTTCAAACTCATCCATAGGCTTTATATTAGAGACGTGCACCGGCCACTTTTCGGGTTTTGGGTTCTAATTACCTTGAGGTTTTGGGTTCTAATGGGTTTTGGCAAAACACCTCCTAAGTGTTTTGTGTTTGGATTTTTGGGGTTTTGGGTTCTGATTTTTTGTTAAAAAAGCATAAAAACTGCTAAAATTGCAGAATTTTGGTTTTTATTTTTTGCTCCTACGCTATATTAACCTCAATAACATTCATTTCCACTCATTTCCAGTCTATTCTGAACAGCTCACACCTTACAATATTGTTTTTAGGGCAAAAGGTTGCACCGAGGTAGCTGGATAACTATGATAACATAGAAACATAGAACACACAAGTGTGCGGCACAAACACTAGACTGATATGGCACACTTAGCATCCCCTCTAGGCTGATACTGCACACCTAGAATTACCCCTGGACTGATATGGCACAGGAAGCATCACCCCTGGACTGATACGGCACATTTAGCATCACCCCTGGACTGATATGGCATACTTGACAGCACCCCATGAATTGGCAGACTTGGCTTACCCCAGGAATTATACGGCACAGATGGTGGCACCCCTGACCTGATACAGCACACATGGAATTATACGGCACAGATGGCGGCACCCCTGGACTGATACAGCACACATGGTAGCAGACATAGGCCCTTATTCTGCATCGTGCGGTACGGCCCGCGTGCGGCCGTACCGCCGATGTTTTCAGTCTGCACATGCGCAGAGGTCAATCTGCGCATGTGCAGCCCAATTCGCCGCAGACGTAGTTCGTCCGCCGCAAAGGGGGCGTATAGGGGCGTGAGGGGCTTCATACCCTCATTTCCCTATGCATACGCCCCGCGTTTCATGGGCGTTCCCATGCAAACGCGGGGCGTATGCATGCTAATGAGGGTATGACGCCAGTGATGGGGGCGAAAAGCTGACGTCGCCGGATGTCAGTTCTCCGGCCCCATACAAGCTATCACACGGACGATTGTCCGTGTGGTCTCAGCTTGCGGGACCTGGTGGGGCGTGCGGCCCTGCCTTCGATGGTCGACGACCATCGAATGCAGGGGGCAGCTCCCACCATGGTGGAGGCGTACGCCCCACCATTTTCTTGCGGATCGCCAGCCGTCCGTGTACGGACGGCCATGGCGATCCGTATCGTGGGCGGGGATTGGTTTGTGCGGCCGGAGCCCCGTGTGCGGCTCTGGCCGCACCAACCAGAATAAGGGCCATAGTATTATACGGCAGACGTGGCAACATTCCTGCAGTGAAAAAAATAAAAACTTTTATTCTTTTAATCAAAAAAAAGAGCAACATGTGGCAGTCCACTCCGGATGCCCCCTTGCCCCTGTGCCCCAAAGGTTTATTTGCAGCCAATGCTGCTATTAAGAAAGACTGCATCTTCATAGACACTGCAGGGATGTGAGGGGTTAACAGACCCAGCTCACATCCACGTGCAGGGAGTCTGACACCCCCCTGATTGGCTGGCCGGACAGCGCGAAGAGAGAGGTCAAAGGTGACCTGGGAGCTGGCAGTGTGCGGAGAGGAGAGAGCAGCTTGGTGGGCTGTCATTTTTGCTGAGAGAAGCCGAGGAACTAAGGAAACGGCAGCAGCGTGCAGCCGGCTGTCAGCGTCCAGAGTGAAGAGGACGGCGCAGTGCAGCAGCGCGGAAGGAGGACTGACCAGGAGAGAGGCGGCATCGGATTCATTGCCCAGCTATGACCCCCGCTGACCCCAAGCATCCACAGCTGACCGGGCGGTGATTGACGGCGGCAGAGGAGAGCCGGCCACGCAGTGCCTGGGAGTAGAGAACGCCGACGGTGACTGACAGCCGCGGCGCCGCCGGGTGACATCACAGGGTGCGCTGGCCAGAGGACAGACCCGGGCGCAGGAGCACCGCAGGAACCGCTGGGTGCACAGACCGGCCATGACCCCCGCTGACCCCGCGAGAGCAAAGCAAGTCAGCAGCATGTGGGAAGGACAGAGCCAGCAGCGTGGAGCCAGGAAGGAGCGGCTCAGGAACAGAGTGTAGCGGGTGCAGAAGAGTCAAGCCAGGAGCCACACAGAAAGATCGTTACTGGCCGGAGCCAGCAACTGCAGCTGAGACCCAGGTAACCTGTGCTTTCTATCCCGGCCTGTACGCTACTGTTCCCCAGCAAGGAGTGACCCTGTGGCCTCACCTGTGTTCCCCTTGTGACCCAGCTGCCAGACCCACTGATTCACATTGCTAGAGACAGCCAGTGTGCAAGTGTTCATTTACCCCAACCCAGGCAGTCTGCGATACCAGGGACATTTCAGTTGCCCCACTTACAACCCCGCTCCAAACAGCCCTGTTAACCCCGAGTCACGGGGACACCCCCGGATCCAGCTCCTAACATCCTTCTGTAACCCCATTGACCCCGTTGCAGAGCCCCAGATTGTCAAGGCCAGTTTTAGTCTGAGGATACCCCTGAAGCCTGTTTTTGCCATTAATACAGGAGGTTGCCCCAGGAAACGGGAATCTGCCTGTCCCTCGATTCAGAGGATCGTTTTACGTCAGTGTGCATATTATAGGGACATACCCTTTTACATGTGAGGACCTGTCGACGTGGGACCATTATGTTGGGCCAGAGACTGGTACTCCGTGACAGTGTATGTTGATTCATTTGCCATTAGATTATATTGAGATTTCTGAGCCATTTAAATTGATTGCTAGATAGAGTGATTATTGTTTGATTGTATGCTTTACTGTAGACGTTTGTTCATTAAGTATTTCTTCTTGTCATTTGTCATTGAGATATTGCAGCGGTCAGTCCGTGTGTTAGTAAATAAATTACTGTCGCTGCTAATTGTGGTAGAGTTGTCTTTTGTGGGTCTCCTTGGGTTGTGCCGTTCCCTGCCACAGGTTCTCCGGAAGAAGCCGTTAAAAATCCAGAAGCTGCCGCCGTCATCAGCTCCAGACTCAGGTACCATCTTACACCACACCGTTACAGGGGCACTGTCACAAACACACCTGGAATAATATGGCAGACTTGAATTATACGGCATTCTTGGCTCACCCCTGGACTGATACAGCACATTTAACAGCCCTTGCAGTAAAAAAAAAAAAAAAAAAAAAAAAAACACCTTTTTATTATTTTCATTAAAAAAGGCAGCTCCCCTGGTTTGATACAGGACACATGGGGGCACCCCTGGACTGATACGGAACACATGGGGGCACCCATATAATTATACGGCACACATGGGCGCACCCCTGGATTGACACGGGACACTGGGCACCCCTGGAATTATACGGCACAAATGCAGTCACCCCTGGACTGATACGGGACACTGGGCAGCACAGCTGGACTGATACAGCACACTTAACACCCCTTGCAGGTTAAGAAAAAAAAAACAACACCTTTTTTTATTTCAATTAAAAAATGGAGGTAGCTCCCCTGGACTGATACGGGACACTGGGCAGCACAGCTGGACTAATTTGGGGCAGCCCTGTAATAAAAAATCAAAAAAACAAAAAACTTTTTATTAAGAGAGCCCCTTAGATGTCCCCCACAGTAGTCCCATATAACAGTAGTAGCATATACTGTAACAGCCCCCTTTAGTAGTAGCCTTAGTAATGCCAACTTAGTAGTTGTAACCTGATTCGGATCTCTAGGATCCGAACCCGCTCATCTCTACTTTATATGACTCCGGCTTTGCTCCATAGGATATGGCCAGATACTGTACTTCGAGAGCATGCTGGCAAGACTGTCAGGGAATAGGGTCGATCTATCACATTTTTTGGGCATGTCCATTGTTAACCAATTTATGGAAACAGGTATTTCAATTAATATCTTCTATTTCACAATGTATAGTTCACGCACACCCAAAAATAGCCATTCTACATTTATTCCCACAAAACATCCCCCCCCCCCCTCAGACGTATATGTCTTTTATCCACTACTAAACACGCAACTGGCGTACCACCACAATTCCTCAATGGAGACTTGGTTATGTTTACAATTGAATTGATTGTTTTAATTGCTCTATCACCGGATATGTACCAACTCTGTACCCCCCATTACTTTATTACTTCCCCCTCCCCTCCTTTATTTCTATACCCTTCCCCATTTTCACTGTTAACTAATGAAAATCAATAAAAATTTAAAGATGAAAAAAAAATACGAATTCGTATTGGCTAATGGCGTATGAATACGCCATTGGAAAATATGAATCGGTCAAATACGACTGATTAGTACATTTTCCTCTGGAATACGAATTTGCATATGGCTAAAACAGCTGTATGCAGTCGTATCCATTTGTATTAAGAATACTAATATGATTTTTCGTATTCTTATTCTTAGTCAATTTCCCCCTATGTGTATAAGGGGCACCACTGTGTGATTTAATATGAATCAAGGGCACTAAATTTGGTGTAATGATTATATGGTTATGATACTGCGTGTTGTAATTTTTAATGGCGTTGCTATTGTGACCACACCCCCTCCTTGTTGGAGCATTATCCCTTTATGGGAGGTAGGACACAAATTCCCTGGCACTGATCTAGGCTCTGCCTAATGAGGTGTGTGGGTGTGTGTGTGTGGGGGAGGGGGGGGGGGGTGGGTGGGTGGAAGAAGTGTAGAAGAGGGGATGTGTAGAAGAATGGAGCTTCCAATGTAGACATTATGTCAATGATGACACTGAAACCATATTGACCTCCTAATGTTTTTTTTTTTTTTTCGGCACATGTTTTTGGGATTTTCAATGGATTTCAAATGGATTTCAATTATTTTTTAAGACAAATATTCAGATGAATCTGTAAAATGACAAAAATAATATTACAACTACACTGAATTGTAATCCTATTATGGGGATTTTCCTTCTGACTCATACACAAACAATGACAAACACAATGTGCCTCTGCACAATTCATTGTATGACTAATGCTGGGAGGAGCTGATTCCTACTATATAGCATATACAGATTCTTCCTTTTTAACCATAGATAAGTGTTGGAGCTAAAGTAAGTTTTGTGTATAATGGACAGGCTGCAATATAATGCATCATATCCCAACAAAGCAGTGTTTATTATGTATTATTATGCTTTAAACTATTGTGGTAAATATTAAAAGCCTTGTTTAGTATTAATCTCTATTGAACCTGATGTAAATTAATTTTTTTGATAAAATGCTCCTAAAGGTGCCCATACACGTTACAATTATTGTATACAATATCGCATCTCATCGCATCTCGGTTTTGCGATGAGATGTGATGAGATCTAGTTCAAAAAGTACGTGCAGCACAAACTTTTTGTACTAAATCTCATCTCATCGCAAAACCCAAGATGCGATATTGTATACAATAATTGTAACATGTTTGGGCACCTTGGGGCAGATGTATTAAGCTTTAACAAGAGATAAATCCAAGTGTGATATGGAGAGATAAACGTCCAGCCAATCACCTGCTAACTGCCATGTTACAGGCTGTGTTTGAAAAAAGTCAGTAAGGAGCTGATTGGCTGGACATTTATCTCTCCTTATCCCCCTCGCATTGATCTCTTGTTAAGGTTTAATACATCTGCCCCCTTAAGTCATATATAACAGTAACAGTGCCCACAGGAAGGCAAGCATGCATGTAGGTTTTTAACAAGTCTTCGCTCAGCAATTTAACTCTGAAAGCTTTCCTATTTTATACTTTAAATTAATTATATAAAGTGGGGGTATTGGAAAAATAAAGAATGAAAACATGCGCTCAAGAAAGGGGGCATGGTCAATCAACAGGGGCGTGGTCAGTCAAAAGGGGTGTGTCTAATTTAAATTTAAAACGAGTGTGCTTGCGGTGGGAGGGTGGAATTTGGAAGGGTGAATATGCGGGGAGGGGTGCTTTCGGCAGAATGGAAGGTGCAGCCGGCGCAGCCCCGGGAAGGGAGGGTGGAAGGTGCAGCCGGTGGGACTTCACTGCTGTGGGCCAGCGGATGCAGGGTAAACCCCGGGGAGGGTGGAAAGTGCAGCCAGCTGGACTTCACTACTGATGGGCAGCGGCTAATGGGTAAACTCTTGGAAGTTAGGGAGGGTAGAAGGTGCAGGCGGCGGGACTCCAGCAGGGAAGGTGAGTCAGTGACATGGCAGTGAAGGTCGGCACCATCACTTACTTGTCAGCAGGAACATACTGAGCATCCCGGCGGGGACCCAGCAGTGGCTTGGAGGAGACCCACTTCACTGCAGGCAGGGGAGGGCGGAGAGAGTAGCGGGAGCAGAGCCGAGACCACAGTGGTGGGCAGCAGGCTGGCAGCACAAACGTGAGGGGCTGGGTGCGGCAGGGCGAATGGGAGTGTGAACGGTAGTAGAAGGGAGGGGACCAACAACTCACAGCCTATAACAGAGGAGCCTCCTTTAAGTGCGGCAGGATGGCCACTCCCCCGCCTCCTGCTGCGAAGGGCAGCCTCTGAAGGCTAATCAGTGTAAAAATAAAAAAGCATTTCCGGATCAGTGGAAGAAAGGTGACGGTATGCTATAGAATAGAATAGAATAGAATCAACTTTATTGGCCATGTGTGCTTGCGCACACTAGGAATGCGCACACACAGTGCAGCATCAAGCAGGGATGAAAAGGGGGGGAGCAGTGGCAAACGCAGGATTTTCAGAAGGGGGTTTCCAGAGGGGCGGAGCAAAGCACGGAGATAGACACTTAGGTGACCCAGTATATGCCGGGTCAGTTAAAGTATTATAGATAGACCAAATGTATATAAATAATATATATATATATATATATATATATATATATATATATATATATACACATATATACACACACACACACACACACAGGGGCGTCAACAGCAGTGTAGACCCCTGGCCATAGCAATGTATTGGGGCACCTACCGATCCTCCAGCGGTAGGGGTGGGGGAAGCTTTGATGTCCCACGGGTGGTAGGGGGTATTATATCAACCGCTCAGCATGTAGGGCCTGGATCAGTAATTTCCACTAATTACCCCTTTACTGCACAGATGGAGGGAGAAGGGGGCATTGGGCTGAATGAAGGGGCCCTGATACATAACTTCCAGGGTGGTAGAGGATGTTTAATACGCAGAGGAGGGGTGTATACTGGAGTGGGCTTATTATTCACAATTTTCTGGTGGGAGGACAGCTTGCTTGACTGCAGATATCTCCAGTTCCCAGAAATAGATTTCTTAGATTTTAATGGCATTAAAAACTAGAGAATCCCACCTACCGAATGGTACTGGGGACTAGGGGATCAGAGTTCAGGAGGCAGAGCAATCTACCAACGAGTATATAAAACTACATACCAGGTGTGTGGAGCTGGAGCAGTAACCAGCTGCTGGAGGGCTGATATCTCTGGTTCTGGGAAGAGTAGAGACAAGCAACTAGTGTCCATCAAAGGGGAAGAGTCCTAGCTTTTGGAATCTACCCTCAGAAAAACTCTAAGTTAGACAGAACCTGAAATATCTGACTGGGAAGAGCAATCAACAGGCTTGGATGGGGACCAGTGCTTTGAAGTCAGATATCTCCGGTTCCCAAGGGCCGATTTTTAAAATTCTTGTACCCATGGAAAGAGGGGACCCACAGCTATCAGCCTAGTTCCCTTAGACTCCTGGGGGGGTTTCTGGGTACTCAGAAACCCCCCCTGCGTGCGCTACTGGGGAGGGAGACATTACATATATTACATAAAGACATTACAAGCATTTAATTTCTAGCTACGGTACGACTATGGTGGTCAGGTCGCCAAGTAGGGACACGTTGTTTGGCTGTTGATATTGGGATTATGTGGCACCCCAACCTGAGCCACCTATTCCAGTGGGGGCCGTGCTAACACGGTTGCTGGGCAACCGCACTGAATACCGCCCAGACAGCGGACTTCAAGGGGTTAATACCCCGAGGACTGAAGGGCGCAAAGGAAATTGTCCTCAGGCTGATTGACAGCCTGTGATATATATATAGGAGGGGAGGCGGAGACTGGGGGTCAGAGGTCCCAGCACGAGGCAGAGCGCGTGTGAAGAGGAGAGACGGCGTGTGCCGGCGGGGAGAGAGAAGAGGGACGACAGAGCCAAGCAGAGTGGAGCAGAGGATGTCCAGTGGTGAGCCGAGGATGAAGACTGCACACCGCCCGGGGGTCAGCTGATGCCGCAGAGAGGAGAAGACGCCAGCGGGGAAGAAGGGAGAGCGGAGTACACGGGACGGGGGAGGTGCGACTGAGTGCGGCAACGCTGCAGCAGTAGCGCCCGCACTAGTGCACCCTCCTGCAACTGAAGAAGCCCAGCAGCAGCCGTCGGGACGTGAGGAGGTCCTATCGCTACGGGCAGGAGCCAGTAACTTGCTCCCGAGACCAGGTATCTTTGGTGCTCGCCACCCCCGGCCTACCCCCATCCACTCCCTGCCACCAATGTACTGTACCGCAGCAGACTCACCTGTTTCCCCACCTACCGCACCAGAACCCCTTGCTCACGCCACGCGCAGGGACTATCAGGGGTGTTAGCCCTGCATTAGAGCACCAGGTATGCCTGGCACCAAAGGGGACACCCCAAGTAGGGTGAGGACTGCCCCGCTTATTGTTCCTACCTCCAGGGAGCCCCACTAGCCTAAAGGAGTCACCCCTCATGTACAACTCCATTGGGAACTACCTAAAAGTGTAGGGACGCTGCTGTACTGCACCTACTCAGGAGGAGGAGTACACTGCCACCTCGTGGTTAAAGTTTATATTGCCCGGAGCAAGTATCTATCCTTATCCCGGAATCTTTTGTTCTCTCTCCATTCAGGGACATCAGTCTAGGGTGTTTACCCGGGCGGTACTTATTTAATATCGTGTTAGTAAGATAAGTTGAAAGTCATATTCTATGTCTTGCACTATTTGAGTTTTGTATGCATTATAGAACGTGTAAATTGTGATCACATATGTAGTAGGTGGCTAGAGCCATTCATTTCCCATTGCATAGTCGAGTGGGAATATTGTTGCTTGTAAGGACCCGGTTGGTGGTCAACAAGATCAGTATAGCCACTCCCCAGTATACTGGATAATTGGCCGGGAATGGGTTACAGAGTTTACTGACAGTATTGGAGTATTCATCCGCGAGACGGATATAAATTGTTATTAGATAAGCAAGTCGTTAAAATACTGTTGTCAATTTAGTACACGCTAACCCTTGATGTCATATCTGCACTAAAATAAAACATACGCAGTTGCACTCACTGAACGCCTCGTCTTGGTTCCTGCGGAGTGAGATCTCAACCCCCCTCAGTGAAGAATCCGTGTGGAATCGAGAGCATCCGGCAACGCAAGGTAATCCCCTCCCCTTACACTCCGGTTCATCACACTTGGCGTCAGACCGAACAGGATCTGAGTCGGGTTGAGAAGACAACCGAACAGGAAAGATGGAGCAACAACCTGCGCAACCAGCGGCACCAGCACAAGGCGCAAAGATACCAGCACCAGGGGGCGAACAACAAGAGCAAGCCGCCGCTGCATCAACCACCCAAATCACACTCCCGTATTACTTCGGAGCATCGTGGCTGCCTAGCTACAGCGGGGACAAGCACAAGTCGCCGGGAAATACGTTCGCAGATTTCAGAAGAGGAATTGAATCAACATGCCTGCTGTATACCTTGCAAGAGCAACAGGAGGTCCAGATCCTAATCGGACAACTGACTGGATCCGCCCTCCGTGAAGTGATGTCATGGCCACCCGAACAAAAGATGACTGTGAGACAGATACTAAAGAAGCTGTCCACCACATTTGAGACAAGGAGCCTCCCAGGACTGAAGCTAAAATTGTACGGAAGGAAGCAGCGTACGGGTGAGACGTTACGGGACTATGCTCTCAGCCTACTAGAAATGAGTAAGGAAATACAAGCCCTCGACCCGGAAGAAATGAGGAATGTGGATGAGACGCTAATAGTTCAGCTGATCGAAGGGGCCGGGCGAGAGAGCATACGGGCGCAACTGAGGCTGTTGCGAAGGCAAATGTCAGGTGCGACCTTCGCCGACTTCAAAGACGCCGCCATTGGGGTGGTCGGGACACGAGATGAAGAAGAAGAGGAGGACCCTGAATTCCTAGGGTTTCACGAACAACCGTACGCACGGAGAGTCTTCTCTACCAGCCCAGATGGGGCAAAGAAGAACAGAGACACAGCCATACGGGCCACACAGAACCTACCGGACGACCGGTTCAAGGTTCTACAAAAGCAAATTGAGAACCTCACCTGCAGCATGGCAGACATGCAGAGGGAAATATGCCAGCCACCCAGAACACCAGAATATAACGATAGAGAGTCCGAGGGGCGGACTGAATGGCGCAGCGGAACGGACAGCCGTTGGGACCCAGACTCGGAGGAATGGTGGGCCCAATACGTAGGACAATGCCCGAGGAGCAAGGTGTTCATCAACGGGATAGAGACAGTAGCCATGATCGACACCGGGTCGCAAGTGTCTATGATACAATTACCCACCCTCCAAAAATATTGGGGAAAAGAAGTACCATTTAGACCGCCCCCCACGCAGGTGAAAGTGGTCGCTGCCAACGGCCGAGAGGTCACCTGCAACGGGTACTGGGAAGCCGACCTGAAGATCGGACAAACACACTTACCCAAACAGGGATATTTGGTGATCACCTGTGGGGAAGGGAAGGTAAGGTTTCCCCCATCATCCTGGGCATGAACATCCTAAGACATTGCCCTGAAGAGCTGATTGCGGCACTAAAGCAGGAACAGGTTAACCCGGATCAGGCTGAGGAGGTAACCCTGCAACACATCATCTGCGTCCAGAGGAGTCAGGTGGTGAAGAAAGCGCTGGCCACACGGGCACAAGGAACTGTCAAGTGGTTTAATGTTCGAAGAGGATATGGCTTCATTAACCGGAATGACACGAAAGATGATGTTTTTGTCCATCGGACGGCCATAAAGAGAAACCACCCGCAGAAGTTCCTGCACAGTGTCGAAGATGGCGAGACGGTGGAATTCGATGTGGTAGAAGGAGAAAAGGGTGCTAAAGCAGTGGACGTGACGGGCCCAGGTGGGGTACCGGTAAAAGGAAGCCGGTTTGATCCCAACAGGAATCAGGCCCGCAGGCGTTTTCACCGGTGCCGAAGTGGGCGCTCCCACACCAACGCTGATGCTCCCTCCCGCTTCCCTCTACACCTGGAGGGAGAGGTGGAGGATAGCAGGGACCAAATAGAGACACCAACTTTCACCAACCCAGTGCCGTCCCGCTGGGAACCATGTGCACCCCGGGTGCAAAAACATCAGCCTAGATTGACTAACACAAGAGCCGTGGGCGACCAAAAGTTGGCGCAAAGTAGAGACCGCCAGAAGATTCACCATGACCAGAATGCCTACGCTGACCGCATACCTGTTGGTACCCCGGTGTTCAAAAGAAACAATCATCCCAAGAGTAAATTTGATGCGAAGTGGGAACCGGACCCCTACGTGGTGGTAGAAGAACCGCGGGATACGGCAGCAGCCTACCACATCACCCAGCGCGATGGTGCACACTCACACTGGATCCATCACAACCGGATCAAAGCGTATCCGAATCGAATCCCAGTTCTTTCCAAGTCAAGCAGCACAGGAAGCCTGAACAACAAGGATCCCGTCGTGAGGTGGCCCCAAGACCCGTTGGAGCTGATGCTGAATGTGGGATGGTCAGTGCAGTTTCCTCCTGATGAACCGCCGCAGACCAGTCTGAGGATCGATGAACCTGGTCCGGAACCCGTTGAGATCGTACCCCCTGTGGCTGGGGCGAGGCGTTTAGTCAGGAGAACGGGAGGCGTGTTGCCTCTGCGGTACAGAGAGTAAGCCTGCCGTGTGAATGTTTTGCTTGATGTTGTGTACTTTATATGTTGTGTTCAGATTTGTAACTCTGTGATTTAAATGTGTAGGCCCCCAACAGGAACCGTGGACACTTGGGCCCAAATTCAAAGTGAGGGATTTTCGCCCGAACCTTTCACATGGCCCCTATCAATACCGAGGACGGGTATTGTTTAAGTGTGGAGATATGTGGCACCCCAACCTGAGCCACCTATTCCAGTGGGGGGCCGTGCTAACACGGTTGCTGGGCAACCGCACTGAATACCGCCCAGACAGCGGACTTCAAGGGGTTAATACCCCGAGGACTGAAGGGCGCAAAGGAAATTGTCCTCAGGCTGATTGACAGCCTGTGATATATATATAGGAGGGGAGGCGGAGACTGGGGGTCAGAGGTCCCAGCACGAGGCAGAGCGCGTGTGAAGAAGAGAGACGGCGTGTGCCGGCGGGGAGAGAGAAGAGGGACGACAGAGCCAAGCAGAGTGGAGCAGAGGATGTCCAGTGGTGAGCCGAGGATGAAGACTGCACACCGCCCAGGGGTCAGCTGATGCCGCAGAGAGGAGAAGACGCCAGCGGGGAAGAAGGGAGAGCGGAGTACACGGGACGGGGGAGGTGCGACTGAGTGCGGCAACGCTGCAGCAGTAGCGCCCGCACTAGTGCACCCTCCTGCAACTGAAGAAGCCCAGCAGCAGCCGTCGGGACGTGAGGAGGTCCTATCGCTACGGGCAGGAGCCAGTAACTTGCTCCCGAGACCAGGTATCTTTGGTGCTCGCCACCCCCGGCCTACCCCCATCCACTCCCTGCCACCAATGTACTGTACCGCAGCAGACTCACCTGTTTCCCCACCTACCGCACCAGAACCCCTTGCTCACGCCACGCGCAGGGACTATCAGGGGTGTTAGCCCTGCATTAGAGCACCAGGTATGCCTGGCACCAAAGGGGACACCCCAAGTAGGGTGAGGACTGCCCCGCTTATTGTTCCTACCTCCAGGGAGCCCCACTAGCCTAAAGGAGTCACCCCTCATGTACAACTCCATTGGGAACTACCTAAAAGTGTAGGGACGCTGCTGTACTGCACCTACTCAGGAGGAGGAGTACACTGCCACCTCGTGGTTAAAGTTTATATTGCCCAGAGCAAGTATCTATCCTTATCCCGGAATCTTTTGTTCTCTCTCCATTCAGGGACATCAGTCTAGGGTGTTTACCCGGGCGGTACTTATTTAATATCGTGTTAGTAAGATAAGTTGAAAGTCATATTCTATGTCTTGCACTATTTGAGTTTTGTATGCATTATAGAACGTGTAAATTGTGATCACATATGTAGTAGGTGGCTAGAGCCATTCATTTCCCATTGCATAGTCGAGTGGGAATATTGTTGCTTGTAAGGACCCGGTTGGTGGTCAACAAGATCAGTATAGCCACTCCCCAGTATACTGGATAATTGGCCGGGAATGGGTTACAGAGTTTACTGACAGTATTGGAGTATTCATCCGCGAGACGGATATAAATTGTTATTAGATAAGCAAGTCGTTAAAATACTGTTGTCAATTTAGTACACGCTAACCCTTGATGTCATATCTGCACTAAAATAAAACATACGCAGTTGCACTCACTGAACGCCTCATCTTGGTTCCTGCGGAGTGAGATCTCAACCCCCCTCAGTGAAGAATCCGTGTGGAATCGAGAGCGTCCGGCAACGCAAGGTAATCCCCTCCCCTTACACTCCGGTTCATCACACTTGCATTCGCTTTGATTGGATTGTTCAGGTGATGGACGGCTAACGGAAAGAAGCTTCTTGCTGATCTGGACGTTTTGACGGGGATGGACCTACACCGTCTTCTGGATGGTAGGATGTCGAACAGGTTGTGACCAGGATGCAGCTTGTCGTTTGCGATCTTCTCAGCACGTTTCCTTACCCTGGATGAGAACAGATCCCTTATCGGGGGGAGGTCGGTCCCTATGATCCTTTCCGCAGTCTTCACTACCCTCTGCAGTTTTTGTTTGTCGTTCTCGCTTGCGCCACCGTACCAGATTGTGATCGAGGAACATAAGACAGACTCCACGATGGCGGTGTAGAATACGCACAGCAGCTCCTGTGGGATGTTGAATTTCCTGAGTTGCCTCAGGAAGAACAGGCGCTGTTTGGCCTTTTTGATGTTTGTGGTTATGTTTAATCCCCATCTTAGGTCACTGGACATGGTTGTCCCTAGGAATTTGAAGGAATCAACCCGCGACACCACTGCGTTGGCTATTGTTAGCGGGGTTAGTGCATTTGTTTTTTTCCTGTAGTCGACCACCATCTCAACTGTTTTGGTGGGGTTTAGATCGAGGTTGTTGCTGCTGCACCACTGTGTCAGCTTCTCCACTGCATGCCTGTATGCGGTCTCGTCACCATCCTTGATTAGGCCGATGATAGTGGTGTCATTGCATACCATTGCATACCATTGCATACCGCCCCAGTTCGACCACTGTGTATATATATATATATATATATATCTATATCTATATATATCTATAGATAGATAGATAGATAGATAGATAGATAGATAGAGAGGCTGCAGTGTTGCTCAGTATAGAGATAATGCACGACACTGTTGTAGGTAAGATGAAGCAATGTTTTAATAACCTGCAAAAGTTGGGATAATATAGATGTGCCTGTAGTTGCTAACGCTGTTGCTTCCTTGGTATGGCTCTGTATGGTAATGCAGCAGGAGGTGTCTATTACATGTAGATGCCCCTGCTGCAAAAGTGATCCAACCTGCATCCTAGGATGCAGCATTAGATCACTCACCATTGAGTCGCCTGCAAGACCCCCTTTACAGAAGCATGGAAAACTCTCTCCAATGATAGAGATCCCTGATCTCTTCGCTATCCTTCAATGGCATCATGATCCACTTCCCACCCCCACCGGCATCAGACTGTCAATCACTGGATGCCGATCACCATCCAATGTTGCAGGACCCATTTGCTCATGCTTAGAATGGATCCTGAGCCTGATATCGCAGATCATTTTGGATTTGAATAACCCCCATTCCTGAAACAAGTACCACCGCAACCTGGATTGTATTTCCTGACAGCCCCTTGGGATTGGCTTTACCGAATGGCCCGGCCTTATACTCTGTCTAATTGGGGAGTACTGCTTGCTATAGGTAATTTTTATATACAGTATTTTTATACAAAAATAATAATCACTGAGTACTTCAAAGATTTTGGACGTTATACTGTAATACTGAATATGTTTTGGGGCTGAAATAGGTATCCGGATGGCTGACAGACAATGTCTAGATAGACAGTCAACAAATGACAACATATAGTGGCAGGGCCAGTGCAAGCCCCCCGCTCGCCCCAGGCAAAACCCCCCGTGCAGCCCACCGCCTGTTCGGGGGGATGGTGCAGACGATACTGCAACACGGGGGGGGGGGGGGGGGGGTTCGGCGGGTGCGCTACAGCACGGGGGGGGGGGGGGGGGTTCGGCGGGTACGATACGGCAGGGGGGGGTGTGCGGGCGATACTGAAATCCCCCCAGCGGGGAGCAGGAAGCGGGTGGCGCGCGGGGGGGGGGGCAGCGTTAATTAATGGGTGGTATGGGGGTCGGCGAGGGGAGAGGATTACCTACTCACCTGCTCCCCGCTCCATGCTTTCTGGTACCTCTCTATGGTACCTCGGCGGTTCAGTACCGCCCTCCAGTGGCCGGCGCCCTAGGCAAATGCCTAGTCCTGCCTAGTGGTGGCGCCGGCCCTGTATAGTGGACATACATATGGTTGAAATGGTCAAAAGTTTTACACAAGCAAGGGGTCAACAAGCAATGGTCTACACATGAAAATGTTGATGTGTTTTTTCATAATTATTTTTATATGTGGACTTTTTAATAATTTACCGTTCAGAGGAACTCCGATTGAGCACCGTGCCTGAAGCATGGTGAGCGCCATGATGTGCTTGACATTGACACAACATTTTTAAAAAAAATGCATGTTGATCTTTTCCATGACCTTTTCCATGAGAACCAAGTGTTGATCTTGGGCATGTCTACAATTTTTGGTCGACCAAGAAATGGTCTAATGGGGGCACTATGTGTATAAGTGGACCTACTGGGTGCATTATGTGTATAAGTGGACCTACTGGATGCATTATATGTATAAGTGGACCTACTGGGTGCATTATGTGTATAAGTGGACCTACTGGGGGCATTATGTGTATAAGTGGACCTACTGGGGGCATTATGTGTATAAGTGGACCTACTGGGTGCATTATGTGTATAAGTGGGCCTACTGGGGGTATTATGTGTATAAGTGGACCTACTGGGAGCATTATGTGTATAAGTGGAACTACTGGGTGCATTATGTGTATAAGTGGACCTACTGGGGGCATTATGTGTATAAGTGGACCTACTGGGAGCATTATGTGTATAAGTGGAACTACTGGGAGCATTATGTGTATTGGTGGACCTACTGGAGGCATTATGTGTACAGGCAGCACTACGACTGGGCATTAGGTGTAAGTAGCACTAAAATACCATATGGGGTCAGGGGGGCACAACATTTATAGTTAATGCCCAAACACTACCTCACCTATCTTAAAGTCGCAGACAGTAATGCTTGAAAACCTCCCCAGCATGCAGTGGCAGGTGGTGATGCCCAAACCATGTGTAACCAGCAACTGCGAGATGATACGCCTGACTCACCTACCTTCATGGCACCCAAGTAACCAGCCCGGCGTATCGCCACCCTGGCAATTCCCATGGGGCTTTGAAAGCTAGCTGTCCAGCTGGGAAAGTGCTGCCTGTCTCCTCCTGACTTAAGTCCTCATAGCTGTAGCACCTGCAGGTAAACATACGTGGGGTGTGAGAGGACAGCACACTCTCAGGGAAGGAGCAGCAGCCATGCAAAAACCGAGGTGTGAAGGGTAGAGAGAGGAATTGCAGCAGGTGTGAATGTGTGTGTGTAGGGGGTGGGCTGGCGGGTGACAAGAACAGCAGCAGCCCTCATGCAATTGGGGGTTTGGGGGTGAGTCCACAGTGCATTGCTTTGCCCAAGGGCTTTCACTGCTGTCAAGACGGACCTGGAGTAAGGTACTGATAATTGGTACTTTAAGCATGGTTTTGCAGGTCCTTTAGGATCTGAATAACCGAAAGTGTGAATGTAATTTTTAACATGTCAGTTAGAAAAAAAACGCACACACAAATTAAGCAGGGTGAGGAGTCAGGGAACAATTTTTAATGCGGCTGTGAGTGATAACAAAGGTTACCCCTAAATTGGCACTACATTTTCACACAATCTTAGCCCTTTGGTCTTGCTGTGGCTCCAACTTGTCCCGGCGAAGAGCTAAAGTCATCAGCCTCAGGTATTGTTTTACTACAGAGCATGTTGAAAATTACAAGAATAATTTATTTTTCTTTATTAAAGTTTCATGTAGACAATGGCTTCCGTTGACCACAGCGAGGATAGCGAGGATAATAAGGATTTGATTCATTTTGAAGAGCTCAATCCTTTAGCGGCTATAAACAAACTTTTCACCCTTTTCTCTGGCATTGATTTTAACATTGATGATCATAAAAGTCATGTCGCCATACGCCAACAAGTGGGCACAAGTTACAACTTCGAAATGAGATGTGAGGCCAGGAGACTGAGATCTTTCCATTCACTCAAAATGGCATGTTGGTGTCCGAAAGAGATGGCCAGTGCTGGGCTATATTTCACTGGTGTCAGCTTCAGTGTCCAGTGCTTCTGCTGTGGGATTGTTTTCATTTACAAATCGTTAAAAACCCCACCAAGCAAATATCATGCAAATCACAACCCAGCCTGTAGATTCATAAAAGGAGAAGACATTGGCAATATTTCCAAATACAAGGTAAGGGTTCAACCTTCACAGACTGACCTCGAATCTCTACAGGAATATTCAACAGAAGAATCCAGATTGAACTCATTCACAAATTGGCCTTTCTATGCCAGGATTCAACCAGGTCATCTTGCCAGCGCGGGATTCTTCTTTACTGGTGAGCACACAAATGTGTTATTTATGGGATGAGAAAATGCAGCTTACAGAAATATACTGTATACAGGTCGAGTCTCCCTTAGGCGTTTATTCCAAAAACAGAAATTTTCCGAAAACTGTGGTTTTACGGAATTATTTTTTTTTGGATTTTTTCCCTGCCCCTTTTTTCCTCCGATGTCCATGGCGGCCTTCAGGATACACTTCAGCAGCATCTCCAGTCCCAGGGTGCATTGCGCACCCGCGCAATGCACCCGTGGGACCAGAATGTATTTCTGGTAATCTGTTTGTGAAATCATGTCTTTCGTTATTATTATGTGTGAAATCAATGTATCTCTTGTATTATGCATGTAAACTTTATGTGAACCAGGGAGAATACTAGGAGGTTGGTTCTGTGTTCACTCAGAGTGAAAATCTGTAGAGTTCTCTGAAGTTAAGATCAGAGACCCCACATAAATCAGATTGGGGGTTAGATCAGCATGGTCCAGAGCAGGCCAAAGGTGCTCTGCCCCCCTCCACTAAAGATCTCTTATCAGACTTGGGGAATGTCTGTTGCATCTCGCTGGATAAGGAATGTGTACAAATCACTCTGAAAACAGCAGACTAATTCTTCATGTAGAAGATCAATTATCTAGGGACTTTCACTAGTGTCAAGCAGGGAAATGGTCAAAATCCCAAAGGTGGGAGGGATGAGGAATCTGCAGATATAACTGCACTCTCTCCCTATAGCAATTTGGTACTTATAGGGGGAACAGCAAGCTGGCTGGAAGCAACCCAATGTTTCATGTGGAAACCCCCCCACTATAGAATCAGTACTTGGGTGTAAGATACAGTTCTGTATTTTTAATTCCCTTTTATTTTGTTTGAGTTGTATTAATGTTTGTACTTTTAAAATCTTTGTATTCATCTTGTAACCATTTTTATCACTAAAGCTCTGTAGTATTTCTTGGAATAAATCATACATAATTCCAGTTCTGAATTTGTGTTCTTAGGACTTAAGCCAGAAGAGAGCGGTTAAAGTTACAACTTTTTTTATATATCGTATTGTGTATCCGGACGTATGCAAGCGTCCTTTCTTTACTTGCATTGGTGGCGGCATACCTCTTATAGGGGACACATGTGTCCAAAGTGAACCCCAGTCACGGCTGGAGCTGCTCAGATTGACGTATCTGGAGGAGCGACCGGTGGGTCCGTGACAAGGCCAATTTGGAAATGACTCAGATACTTTCCAAGATATGAAGCACTTCACTGCTTAGTTTTTCAGTCATAGGGGTCAATTAATTTCTGCACAATGTTAATAGCCCCGGGAAGGAGGTACTAGAGTTATTCAATTGAGTGCGCTGTTTGTCTGACTACAGTATTTCTTCTTGCTTCCCTCCTGGGGTGCGAGCAGATATCCAACTAAACTAGTGATGTTATGCTGTTTTCTGACTTCAGTGGGGTGCAAACAGCGTTATGGCTGACATGACTGGTTATCAGGAGGACTAAACATCTGGTTTAAGGCACGGGAACTGGCATAGACTAGTGAAGAAGACGACAATTATACAGTTCTGGGACCTCCTTCCTGACACTGTTAATAATGCTTTGAATTGAATAGAGCCCATAATGTAGCTAAAATAGAATAGATTTAGGTGAACACCACAGATCATAGGTGATAATCATTCTGAAGGGGGATTTGTGCTGAATTATTTGCATTCAGGTAAAGTGTGACTCTATCATTTCAGGGGGGTCCCAGATCTAATTAACTAATCAACCTATCAGCAGAGACTTGATTGACATCATCCTACAGTAGATGAGGTGTGATGCTTTGCTAATAACGCACATGAACAGCCTGCGCAAATAGTGTTATGGGACCTGTGGCCATTTGTAATGTTGGGTTGATAGTACCCCAGCCAAAACACACCCCAGGGCTTTTTTTTTGTAAACAAATACATTTATTTGACAAATATTTAGACATAAGCCTATAGTAGATTTCTTTTCAAATCATATACTGTACTAGGACATAGTTGTTCTTAAAAACAAATTCGTTTTTTTTCTTAATACTGTATAAAATATTTTTTTTTAAATGATATATTCCCAACTCCTATAGGTAGAAGAGACACTGTTCAGTGCTTCGCCTGTGGCGGCTGCCTAGGTCACTGGCAGGAACACGATGACCCATGGAAGGAACATGTCAAATGGTTTCCTGAGTGAGTAGCAGAACATCTAATTTATTTATTATTTTATTTATTAACAGTTTCTTATATAGCGCACACATATTCTGCAGCGCTTTACAGAGAATATTTGAACATTCACATCAGTCCCTGCCCCAGTGGAGCTTACAATCTATATTCCCTACCACATGTACACGCGCACATAGACATTCTAGGGTTAATTTTTGCTGGAAGCCAATTAACCTATCTGTATATTTTTGGATTGTGGGAGGAAACCGGAGTACCCGGAGTAAACCCACGCAAGCACGGGGAGAATATACAAACTGCACAGTTAGAGCCATGGTGGGGATCGAACCCATGACATCAGCGCTGTGAGGCAGTAATGCTAACCATTACACCATCCGTGCTGCCCAATCATCTAATGTGATACAAGTGACACATTTTCTCATTATTAATCATACACACACATATAATTTTGTTCATGTTTATATCAAAACAAAGATGATCTATAATTCAAAGCAAACGTTTGGCCCACTATCCAGGGCAAAAGATGTATGGCTCGGGAAATGGACAGATTGTGTTGTGAATACTGCAAAGCTGCATGTTGCTATTCTCCCTTCTCTAGATCCTTTCTACTACCTTCTGTTTTATTGGGGATATGGTCGCTAGATCGACGCTATGAAGGTCGGTTGACCACTATAGGTCAACGGACTTAGGTTGACACATGAAATAGGTCAACATGGCTAAGGTCGACAGGAATGGAAGGTCTATGCAAGCATTAGGTCGACGATGGTTAAGGTTGACAGTCAAAAGTTTGACATGAGTTTTTCCGTTCTTTTAGCCGACTTGTGCCGACAGGCGGTATTTCATACCCTACCATCCACTAGGAGGGAGAATATAATAGTGTGCTAACCATGAGAGGGGTCTCAGTGCACTGATATGGTGTCCATGTCGACCTATGTCGAAATTCGGGACAAAAGCTGTGAAAAACTCATGTCGACCTTTTGACAGTAAACCATGTCGACCTATTTTATGTGAGAGAGAGACACTGTATGTTTACTTTTTATCTAGAGATGTATGGTTAAGTTTTTCCAGAAGTCCTAAATTTGTGGATCCAAAACAATACCTGGTCTGCATCTTCCGAGGAGGAGATTTCATCCAAACAATGTCCCCTTTATAACTTGTGCTTCAGAATTTTAATTTTACATTTCCAGGGTTTGGATTGCAAAAATGACAGCTTTTTGGTTGTTTTTATTGATTTTTGTTGATTTTTTTTTCAAGGATTACATTTTTTTTATCAATTTTAAACCCAATTGAAATAAAATTCTGAACCAAAAGACTGGGTGTGAATTAGCTCAAAAACAATGTCTAGATAGACAGTCAATAGGTCGACACCAAAATGTGGACATGGACTAGGTCAATAGTGACAAAAGCTCGGCACAAGCAAAAGGGTGATTTTTGTGGTAATAATGTTGACACCTCAGCACTTAGAATCCAAAATCGTGTACAGCCATGCGTCAGGCAGGATGCCTCGCTGCGCTTGGCACACTTTCCATTCCCAATTGCAGTCCGCGTGGAGGGTTATTCATGAACAAGCCCCAAAATTTGGAAAAATCATGAAAAACTCATGTAGACCTTTTCATATTTTGACTATTGCAATGTCAACCTTTTGCCTGTATCGACCTTTTGGCAATGCTGACCTAATGTATACTGACCTTTGTCAAGGTCGTTCTAGTGCATGTCAACATTGTGGTATTGACCAATTGATTATTTATCTAGATATTATCTGTAAACTCTCCGGATACCTGCAAAAAATTGAGGGTGGTTTTGCTAAAACACGATGATGCCGTTAGAGGTCATTTGTGGATTTCCTGAATGTACACATACATCAATGTGACTAAATCATTGTACATTTTCTGCCTTAGATGTGATTTTCTCACACATATGAAGAATCCTGAGGAAATCAAAGCATATGTTTCTTCCTACATTGGATTTGAAGGGTTCACGGTGAGTTCTCATTATGTTGGTGTCTGGGGGTCTCACATAAAAAGAATCTGCACATAGAATTCTTTATGGTTGGGTATTCCATAGGTTGACTGGTATATTCTTGGCAAAGGTCAAAACACAAAGTTACTGAGTGACACAAATCGTAAAATATTTACGGATCCGAATTGTATATTTAATTAATAGTGCACCTGGGGGTATAGCTCATAGGGTCGACAGTCAATAAGTCCACCACTATTGGTCGACAGGCAAAAGGTTGACACAATAAAGTTGACATTCATTAGGTCGAATGGTCAAAAGGTTGACACAAACAATAGGTCGGCATGCAAAAGGTCGACACAAAACCGGTCAGCATGAGTTTTCATGACCTGTTGACCAATAGTGTTCACACTATTGACTGTTGACCTATCGAGTTCATGCCACAGGACATGTTAGGTCTATGAAGCTGAAAAGTTGGAGTCTCGCCGACCTAAAGATTAAAAGTTAAAGTGCATTGAACAGGTTTTGTTGCTATCTCTAATTTATTTATATAATATTGCTGTTTGTATAATGTTTGATGAACATTATTGTATATACTGGTTTGTATATATATATTGTTATATATTTACTTCAGTCCACTACTGTATTATTTATTTCATATTTTCCACAATGTCTGTACTAACAGTATTTTATGGTAATGTAACCTGTATCAACACTTGGGTGTCAATAAAAATCTACTTTATTCAAAAAGTCCAAGTATATTAAATCTAGGGACAAACAGAGAAAGCACAATCAGGAACAGGGTAACAAAATGGAGAGTTAGGGTAATATAGAGAACAGAAATTTTGCTGAAGTCCCGGAATCGCATACCAAGAGTCAATTCTCTGGCAGGCCATGCTTCCCACAAAACACAGTATAAAAATCAAGTGCTTTTCCCGCATCAAGTGATAAAAATGATGTTAAAACTTCTACAGTATTTTCTATAATACAAAAGACACCAAAAATAGCACTGCATATTAGTATCCCTAGCACAGTGACCTTTATGAGGCCTTTATTCCCATGCAAAGGTTTAAGTAGTCCACCATTACCTGATCTCCTGCTGTTATTCCTCCTGTTCATGAATGGGAATACGCATGACCAGCAGTCGGGATACCAGTGGTTAGAAGACAGGCAGTGACATGCTGATAATGAAAATCCAGATAGGTGAAGGATAAGTACCCCCTTTCCCTACCTGCCTAAAAGTCTCTACCTGTAGCTTAACCCTAACGGTCCTTAGAAACATAGGAACATAGAATTTGATGGCAGATAAGAACCACTTGGCCCATCTAGTCTGTTCCTTTTTTACAAATGTTTCCTCAAACCATATTTGATCCTTATTTCTTTGTAAGGATATCAATATGCCTATCCCAAGCATGTTTAAATACTGTATTTGCCTCTACCACTGCTATTGGGAGGCTTTTCCACTTATCCACTAACCTTTCTGTGAAGTAATTTTTTCCTCAAATTTCCCCTAAAGCTTCCTCCATCTAGTTTCAGTGAATGTCCTCGTGTTCTGTTGCTCCTCTTCCTGTGAAGAATGTCTCCCACCTGTACCTTGTTAAAACCCTTGATATATTTGAAAGTTCCCTTTCCCTCTTTCCTTTCTCTGCTCTAAACTATACATTTTAAATCTTCCAGGTAAGTTTTGTATTGTAGACCATGCACCATTTTAGTTGCCCTTCTTTGTACAGTCTCTAATGTATTTATATCCTTCTGGAGATATGGCCTCCAGAACTGGACACAGTGTTCTAGGTGAGGTCTTACCAATGACCTATACAGTGGCATTATTGCTTCTTTCTTTCTACTGCTGATTCCTCTCCCTATGCAACCAAGCATCTGACTTGCCTTCTTCATTGCTTGTTACATTGCCTACCTGCCTTTAAGTCCCCTGAAATAGTGACACCTAGACCCCTCTCCTCCTCAGTAGTTTCCATTATAGAGCCATTTATACTATATATATAGGGGGGAAATGTACTAACAATTTGTATTTTTGGCGATGTCATTCGTATTCGTATTTTTCACACATCAAATAGCTTTGTGTATATTTGTGGTGGGACATCATCGGTTGAATGTTCCTGACCCTGGCGTGGTTTTTTTTTTTTGCTACTGACAGTGCATCAGGTATATCACAGCCCCAAATGTGAAAATACCATGGGTCAAAAGCTGCCATGGCTGTGAAAGGCAAGAGAAAGGTTTATGTGTGCATAATGGCCTTTTATAGGCAGCACACTTGAGCACAAATGATTGTGGAACTTAGGTCACATGTAAAACTTGCATCAAAAAAGTGTTCTACTTGAAGTTCTTAATATATACGGATATCTAAAAAATACAAACGGGAAAACACCAAAATCTGTGCAAATTCGAATCATTAGTAATGAATGGCTATTTACGGACATATTCTATCAATGGTGTATTTATTCATATTTTTTGGAACCACTGGAAAATATGAATGAACCGTACACATTCCAGCCTTAGTAAATTATAGGATGTGTGAAATACGAACGTATTTCACATTGACAGGGTACGAATACGACCATTCGTACCCATTCGATCTTAGTAAATTTCCCCCTTAGTCTTTGGATTTTTGAGACCCAAGAGCATGATTTTGCATTTTTTGCCATTAAACTCTAGTTGCCATGCTCTTGACCACTCCTCTAATCTACCTAGATCATCAATCATTTGTGTTACCCCTCCTGGTGTGTCTACCCTGTTGTCATCTGCAAAAAGGCACATTTTGCCCTCAATTCCATTTGCTATATCACCAATAAAGATATTAAAAAGCACTGGTCCAAGTACAGATCCCTGGGGTTCTCCACTGGTAACCTTTTCCTCCTGTGACTGTACTCCGTTTACTACAACTCTCTGTATTCTGTCCTGCAACCAAGATTCCTTATCCATTCAACCATTATAGAATCCAATCCCAAGCTTTCAAGTTTAACAGGAGAAAATGGTGAGCCCGCCCCAAAATAGGGGAGGGGTCTTGGGGGGTGCTTGGTAGGAGTGGCTTCCCAGCAGCTGATAAAAAACAGGTTAGTTGGACCTGTATATACAAAATAGAAGGAAAAAAGGGTGATAGCAGCGCTGAAATGACTGGAATATAAAGAAACTGGATGATCTTTACAAAGGGTAATTTACTAAGGTATAAAACATTAACAAAAAAATGTACATATATGGATTAAAAATAGTTGACAAGTATAACACAATTCATATGGCATTCAAATTGGCACAAATAACCGAAGTCCACTGGAGTTGGTCTAGGACAGTTTGGTGAGTAACCTCAGGTACCTGGGTATTGAGGTCTGAGGTGATGAGCGGAGGTGTTCCAAATTGTAGTGTCCAAAGATGGTGAAAAGGAACAAGAGTATATTCCTGGGCTGGTCCGGACTGCGATCCAAAATGATGGTGGTGGCAAAGGGGCAAAAGCCCCCCTGGCGCGTTTCGCCGCTACAGCAGCTTTATCAAAGATACCCCTTCTCTGCTGAGACCAGCATACTTATGATCAGGATCCTGGCTTATGGGATCCCAGCATCATCAGCATCTCCACATGTTGGTATTCCGGCCCTGCTGTTGTGGCTACCAGTCCGGATTGTGGTGCCAGTATTTTACTGCTGGCATGCTAATCGCCATCTTAACTGCATCCAGGACCTGATTAAAGGTTCCAGATCCCTAGGCTAATACACATGTAGCTCCCCATGTAATGCTGCTAAACACTCTCAGGGACTACAGTCATACTGCCCATGTACATGTAACGAAGGTTATACAACTGGCATGTAGGATCTAATGCTTGTTGCATGGTATGGAGGCTTTGGCTTTAGGCTGCCCACTAGTGCTGTAGCACAATGTACATAAAGTAATGGTTCCACCAGTAAGTTACATTTGCACAGCCATCTGGCAGTCACCTTATCCCCACGGTACATCAGGACGGGTGATAGCTAACAAGCATAGAATAAATTAGGCTTTAATTGTAAGGTGCCCCCCTCCCAGTCCTGGTGCCCTAAGCTGCAGCCTAATCAGCATGGTTAATCAGGCACTGACTGCACCTCTATGACCATTTATCTTTAAGGTGAATGCCCCACACATACTGTAGTTGGTTCTGTTTTATTATCAAAGACAAGGCGATAATCTGTGCACCCTTGTACTTATTTTTCTATTAGGTTTTAGGCTGAAGAGTTTATTGAGAACCTTTGGCATTGGTCCAATAGATTGGTTTCAATGTTTTTAAAAACTTCTTGAGCAAATAGAGAATTGTGTGTTACTCATATGGGATTTTTACTAATATAAATGTGTTATTTACTCTTATAAATGTGCTATTTACTCCTATTTGTGTGTTTTAGGCCTATAAATGTGCACTTTTCTCATATAAAATTGTTTTAATTCTGTGTGTTTTACTCCACCTATAAATGTGTTCTACTTCTATAAATGTGTGTTGTACGCTTATAAAAGTGTGTTTTATGCCTGCAAATTTATGATTCACTCCTATAAATGTGCATGTGTCCTCCACTGCCTCGCCCTGTCTCCCTCCAGCACTCCCCGTCACTCACTGCCTCTCCCCTGTTCCCTTCCACCTCTCCAGTCAAATTCCACACCTTCCCTGTCCCCCTCTGCCTTTTCCCCAGTCTCTATCCGGTCATCTATTGTCTCTCCCAAGGGCATTTTAAGAGAGGACTGGGCCCATGCACACTACAAACACTACACCCATTATAAATATGCCACTGGTCTCTTCCTTGTCACCCACTGCAATGAATGAGAAATTAAGTCCTCACATTAGTGGTCACAATTCTGTTTTGCAAGTGGCACTGTGCAGGCATGGTCTGCTGATGTGGTGGCCATTCTGCAGTAACATGATGCATTCTTAGAATAATTTTTATTGTCATATGGGGTCTCAGAGAAAATCAGTTTGAGAACCCCTGCTATAACTTAATTATTTTAACTTGGAATAATTAGACACTGTATTTTAAAAAGAATATTCTATTAATTATTCGTGTTGCTAAAAATTACTCATTTATTTTTTTACATTTTACAATTCTACTATACGAGCACTTTAATCATACAAAAACATTGTGATTAACATTTATGTGTACCATTTAAATTCTAGGGAAAACATTTCTTTCCTGATGCTGGTGATACAATTCTTTCCAACGAATCATGTAAGTGCTTACAGTAATTATACACAGAATGTAGTAAGTAGTAGACACAGGCCTGGGATCAGATTTTTTGGCCACCGTTGCGGTTCTGACCCCTCTGCCAGCCAACTCTACTAGTTTAGCATTCTGAGAAAACATAAAATAAATATTATTATGTTAGTAACGGGTTGTTGTACTGTTGAATTGTTATTGCAACTTTGTAAAACTTGTTATTTATTTAACTCATAAATGACTTTACATTGATTTTTTAAATTTATTTCTGTTATATAAATTATTATTTTACATATACTCCGTTTAACCATAAGCCAAACCCCCATTTTGTTTCCCCATGGACATGTCAACCCAGGTCCAGCTTATGTCTGGAACGAATGACCCGGAGTGACTGTCCTAGGTCCATGCACCTTCAACCAACCAGGTTTATTCCCAGGGCTTGCCACCCGGGTCAGTGCCCCGGCCCCCAACATATGTGTGAATATTGGTGGGGCACAGCAGTGCTTGGACATTATATAACCTCCACAGAGCCGGCCCTAGCCTAAATGATGCCCTAGGCAAGATTTTGGCTGGTGCCCCCTAGCACCGCCACTAGTTCCGCCTCTGACACTGCTCCCCTTTCCCAGCACCATCAACCCTCATCATAGCAGTCATCATTTTGGTGCTCCTACCTGCAATATTTTAAATAGAAACAGTGCACACATTTGGTGCGCAGCCCAAATAGGGGTGCGTTCTTGCTGGGAAGGGGCATGGCCACACAATTTTACCCCAAATTCAAATTATGCCACACAGTAGTGCATGTGAGAGTGTCCCTTATTCATGTTACATCACATTGTAGTACCACTTTACCTTATATACATTACTCATCAAATTATACCCTTAGAAAAAAATCCTGAGAAAATATTGTATTTTAACCACCTCCATGGCCACACTGCAACCCAGCACAAAGCAGTGTGTGCTGGGCAGAGGAGAAGAGCTGCAGCTGCTGCTGTCACTTAAGGGGAGGGGGCCCAGGGCCCCCACTGGGCCCTCCCATCAGGCTTTGGCCTGGGTAATTTGTACCCCCTACCCCTTTCTCTCGGCACCCCTGATAATACCACACAGTAATGCCCCTTACACATGACACACATTATTTATGTCCTTATAACCGTAATGCCCCTTACACATTATGCCAACCTTTATTAATGCCCTTCATACACATGACACACATAATGCCCCTTACACATATGTTTCACATTATTAATGCCCTTATACACATGACACACAAAATGCCCATTACACATGTCGCACATTATTAATGCCCTTATACACATGACACACATAATGCTTGTTACACATATGTCGCACATTATTAATGCATTTATACATGACACACATAATGCCCCTTACACATATGCCGAACACTATTGCACAACCAACCCACCCGCAGACCGCACTCGCACAGCCGCTAATACTGTGACCTCTGCCTCTGCTTGGATTCAGATGTTTCCTCATACATCTTGTCTCAATAGGCCATGCAGCTCCTGGCCCTTCTGCTAACGTTGGGTGCCTTTTTTGCTGAAAATTCGTCTTATTTGCATTGTTATGACCAGCACACACAAGGAGCTTCCGATGATTAAAATGATATGCGGCATGCCTATATTTTGTGTGCGACTGTGGCTGTACCTGCATACGGAATGCTATGTTACAGTGATTTCCATGAATACACTATTTCATATGCAGATACAGCCTCACTCACACAGAATATAGGCATGCTGCATATCATTTTAATCAGCAGAAGCTGCTGATGCCCCTAGGCATTCCAAATGCCCTAGGCAATTGCCTAGTGTGCCTATGCCTAAGGCCGGCCCTGAACCTCCAAGTGCCCGCTGTAAGCCAGAAGACCTGGGTCCTGTGTGAAGGCTGTTGACTGGCAAATAACCTAGGTTGTCACCCATATATGAATTAGGTAAATACAGAGACAGAGGTCAATGCTGGGTTAAAGCTGGGATTTAAGGTCCAGATGTATCAAACTTAAAAAAGTGTTAAAGTGAAGAGCGATAAGCAACCAGCCAATCAGCTCCTACCTGACATTTTACAAACCCAGCTTGTGACATGACATTTAGCAGCTGATTGGCTGGTTGTTTATCACTCTCCATTTTATCACTTTTGAAGCTTGATACATCTGGCCCTATTCCTGAAAGGCGTATTAGCTAATATCACTTCCTCATTGTCATGTTTTCTGCATGTTAAATGCACTTAAAGAAACAAAGTTCACAGGATATAAAAATATATTGCAAAATGCTGTGATGTCAAAGTAACCATAATAAAGTAATTTAGGGAACTTGACAAGGAACTGTAGTACGTAAATTGCAACCAATTACAGAAACAACACACAAAGTATGTGGAATTAAAAGTAAATGTAGAGTCATAGCTTAGAGCTGGTGACAATAAAAAAATTAGGGCCTATAATACCCCCACCATCACAATAATGGTAAGCATTTTAGGGCAAGGGAACTACCAATGGGACCCACTTCCTGGGAGAGCAGCTCCTACTCTGGGGATAAAGTTCCAGACTGTGCACTTAAATTATGGAAAAAATACCGACAGTTTTGTGGTGGCCGGTGCACGAAGGGAACGGGTTCCCCTTACCTTGCTACGTCAGGGGCGACTCAGGTTCATCCGTTCTTCTGTTTCCCGGGGGACGGGAGAGGGACACTTCAATGAAAAGGGACAACGTTCTGCGGTACAACTCGGATTTATTATGAGATAAAGGCAGCCTGTGCCCACTGACCCTCACGGCACAGCAGCACTTGGGGGTTTAAGGCACGTTAACAAGTAACAACAGTTATGGATGTGAACTGATGCTATTAGGGTTTACTAAATAGAACCATAAGGGGTGACAACTTAATCACACCACGTATGAGCCCACTAGGGCCTACAGTCTCCACGTGTTCGGGGTACCGTGACGGCGTCCTGGGTCAAACACCCCCGCTTTAAGATTACTACTGGGTCAATTAGTCGACACGGCACCCTTAACACTGAAGGCTACCTTTGACATATTCACACATTAAACCGTACATGGTATACCACAACAATAATTATAACAGTAAGTAATAATCAGATAACTGGTGCACCAAACTAGGATCTTAACTATAGCCCTGAGGTGACGTCACCTTGCATGGGGTTCAGTCCCGGTTAACCTGTCCACAGGGGTTTAGGAAACGGCTGTCCATAGGAGCCATCCAGCACTAGTAATGAACTGCGTTGGGCCTGCGTCTTCCTGCTGGGCAGTAGCACGTGGAACAAGTGACCCACTAACCTGGAGGGTCAGCAATCAATGTATGGCGGTGCAGTACTTCAGTTAAGCCACAAGGTGGCGGTGGCTCCCCACTAATAGAGCAGGGTAGCTGTTAGGGAAGTGTGAGCCGACCGAGTCCTGCAGCTCGACTTTAGGAACCCCCTCCTCTGCTTAGGGGGTGGACTGTCTATCGGTGGAGTGTACCCTGACGCGGGCACAGGCGGGTAGTCGGGGTGGCTACCCGGCAGGTCAGGGTCTGTGCACAAAGGAGTGATGGGGGTCACTGCCCCTGAGATCAGGTGCTGGGCACAGGTGAGATTTGGGTTGGCAGGTAACTGGGGCGGCAGGCTATGGGGCCAGGCGTTGGGCACCGGTGGGCAGGGGTGACTGCCTGGCAGGACGTGGATACCTGTATACCGCTCTCTGGTGCAGGCTCCCGCCTGTCGCGCTCGGCTTTGCGGGGGTGGCGTCCTCTCCTTCAGGGTGACCGCACACCAGTGTGGGCGCCACAGCAGTGGCGTTGCCGCACTCGGTGGCTCTTCCAGTCCCCTATCCACTCCCTTGATGAGGCTGACAGGCGGCGGGGTCAGCGGGGGTCACAGCCTCGCCGCGCACTTCTCGATGACTCTGGCCGCGTTGGTAAGGAGGCGCGTCGCGTCTCTCCTCTCTTCCCCTCTGGGAAGTCGGCGGGGGTCACACTGCCGTGCGCTGCGTCCCAGGTGCCCTCTCACTGGGGCTGCGGCAATTCTCCCGGCGCCGTCTCCTGCTCTGGAGGTCGGCGGGGGTCACGCTGCTGCTCACTTCTCTCCAGTCGCTGCTCTCCTTCTTGCTCCACGCCGCTCTGTTTCTTCCTCCCAGGTCAGTTCCCTGACCGCTCTTCCCTTCCTCCTCCTCTTCCTCCTAGAACCAGCCAATCCCCAAGCCCTCACTCTGCTGTCAGTCAGCCTTGGCGCGAAAGTCCCGGGGAAATATTAACCCCGTGTGTCCTGCACTGAGGTGCGGGTTACTGTTAACCCTTGGTGACCCAAATGAAGGGGTTTTGGGGGCACCACAGTTTTTCAAGCGCTCCTTCTATGTACAAGTCCAGATGTCACTCCATCCTAGATATCTCTGATAATGGCTCATGTGACATAGAAAGAAAAAGCCATATATGGTGTAATACCTTCAAGTATAAATTCTGACAATTATAAACTGTATATGATAAAAACTGTACCCTATGTAATTGTCCACTAAATGAATGGTGGACAATTCACGCTCAGGATTGAGGGAGTATTGCCACGCCAAGGGATACTCCAATATTCTCCGGGTTGTTCCACATATAGAAGAACCAGAAAATAGGTGTCCAGATAGTGAAATACCGATTTAATGAGTTAAAAAGCAATACAATTCATTATGGGTGTAAACAATGGACTCTCACCAGATTATAATGTCTACTGTGCAAAGCAGACAAACAGAGCATGAGATGACAAAACCACAGGCGTCCCCGGATGCTCTCTGTAGATGTTAGATCCTGATGTGTTGTCCAGTGTTCACAAGTCCCCTCCGCCAACGCGTTTCAGACCATATGTCCTTTATCAAGGCATCATAATGAATTGTATTGCTTTTTAACTCATTAAAACGGTATTTCACTATCTGGACACCTATTATCTGGTTCTTCTATATGTGGAACAACCTGGAGAATATTGGAGTATCCCTTGGAGTGGCAATACTCCCTCAATCCTGAGCGTGAATTGTCCACCATTCATTTAGTGGACAATTACAAAGGGTACGGTTTTTATCATATACAGTTTATAACTGTCAGAATTTACACTTGAAGGTATTACACCATATATGTTTTTTTCTTTCTATGTCACATGAGCCATTATCAGAGCTATCTAGGATGGAGTGACATCTGGACTTGTACATAGAAGAAGCGCTTGAAAAACTGTCGGTATTTTTTCCATTGTTGTACATGTTGTGTGTATGGTGACACACTCACTGTATAGGTCAAGCTTGCTCCAAAGCGCAGTCATTTATCCCAAATCTTCTTTTGTCTCCTGTGCACTTAAATTATACACCAAGGGGCCCATGCTATGCACTCTGTATTGCAGTAGTTCCCAAATGCTGTCCCCAAGATACTCCAACAGTCCAGATTTTAGTCATATCCCTGCTTGTGCACAGATGATATAATCAAACAGACTGAGCAGGGGCGTAAGTTCAGTTGAGGCTCCTGGAAGCCCTATAGATAGTAGTGCCCCTGAAATAAAAAAAAAGTTTAAATCATCCAGTCTTACTGAGTGAGAGCTTTCATTCTCCTCCCGTTCCTCCTCCGCAGTCCGCACTGCAGCACAGGCACAAAAATGGTTCTAGCCAAAACCCACAGGCTATAATAATATACTCTGTCACGGTAGCTAAGTCCGTGACTCCACCTCCTTCTTCCGGGCAGCTGCACACCAACCAATCAGGGTGTCGCTGAGCAGCTGAGCCATCGCTTAGCTGTTGAGACTAGCTGCAGTAAAGACGGCACCAGCGCGGATCAGATCTCTAATAGAGATCTGAGGTGAGTGTTAGGAGACCTTTTGAAAGTATGTGTGTGTGGGTGTTGTGCCTCTGGTTTCTTGCTAGTGTCTGCTCTCTTTGCCCCCCTGATGGCTTTCGCCCGGCATCAGAAGTCTCCATTGCCTCCGGGAGTTACGCCACTGTGACTGAGGTAAGCATGGATATTCTTAAAACCTACCTTTGTGGCAGCATGCAACAGCCCCCTCTGGAATTTGACCACAACCATCAGCATGGGCCACTGGCTCTTTTGCACCAGTTTGACACTGTAGAGCAAAGCAGAGACTTATTTACAATACAGAGAACGTTCCAGAGACTGATATGCAGTACAGAGACCATTTCCAAGATCAACATACAAAGAGATGTTTTGTATTGTTGAAACACTGCCATACCTGTTCTTTCAAAGTATGGGGTAGAGTTTCACTTTGACTCTCCCAAGTATTTAAAAACTTTTCAGTAGATATTTCTTTCCGTAATGAGGCCACTAGCCTTTAGATTCTAAAAATGTGAAATCATTTGTTCAAAAAGAGTGAGAATGAGGAGGCTGTAGGGTGTAGCAAAAACTGAAGGATACATTTTTTAGCAGCGGGCACAATAATCAAGAGTTTTATGACCCCTTGCTTCACACGGGTCCCTTCTGGCATAATGCCAGATACTGTACTGCCTATTCAAGAGTCAAGGACAATACAGATACCAAATGTGATGTGGCATATTTCCACACCTGAGACCCCAATCCCCCTTATTATGGACATTCCCAGAGGCAATGATGCAATTCCTCTCTTTGGGAGCTACATCTAAGACATAAATGGTCGTCAAGCAAACCCATCAAATAGCGACGATGCAGTAACAAGTATGTCCTGTGCAAAATATTCAAGAACAATTCTGTGTACAAGTAGCAGGAATTTGTTTAATGGAAGTTTCAAGAGTTTTCAATAATATTTTGGTGCTCAAGGAGGGAAGATGGTCTCTCCATTGTGCCATCCCTGTCTTCATGTTGAAGGAGGGTTTGAAGGAAGGAGTAGTGGACCAAAATTGGCTTAAACGGTGCAGTTTTCTGTTACAATATGGTGTCTAATGGGTTGTTATAGTCGGTGTGGGAGAGTACCCTAGACAGACAAACCACATAATGTTGGGCCTGTAGATATGCCAGAGAGAAGGAATGTAAAATTCAGGTCCATTCCTGCCAAGTCGTCAAGAACCGCAAAAAGCTTCTTCCCGACAGCTATTCAGCTATTGAACAATGTACTGTAAGTTACTGCTAATCTAAACCCCTCACTGCTCTGTCTAACCTTGCAAATCCTAACATGTGAATTGTCATTTGTATGCGCAACTGATGCAATGTATGTATGTCCTGTCATCCCTCTTGTACCGTGCTTGAAGCTGCACTGTATCCACAAAAAATTCCTAGTATACGAGCGTATACATGGCCAATAAAGTGATTCTGATTCTGATTTAATATTGCTATCACAGCAGGCCACAACGAAAAGCAGGACACAGGGAGAAGCGGCAATAGACAACGACATATTGCTGTGTACAAAGCAATCTTGCTGAGCGTTCTGAGCAATCTAGCATCACTCAGAACGCTCAGCATGTAGGCCCCTTTAGATGTGACCGATAAATATGACAAAATATCTCTATTTCAAATTTTTTTCACATTTTTTTTTCAAGATTAATTTGCATTATGTGTTATGCTAAGAAAGCTGTTAGCATACACTATTTATTATAACATATTAATTTATCCATATATGATGTTTATATGTGTTTATAACTTATAAGGCATGATCAGCTGCAACATCTTTGAGGATGAGAACGTCCGATTAGAGTCCTTTAAGAGATGGCCTCCGGATGCTAATGTACAACCTGCTGCACTTGCCAAGGCAGGATTTTACTACACAGGTTGTTGCATTTTTTTATCATTGACTTTTACTAATTAACAAAATGCTGTGTAACATTGCTTTCTATGATGTAATGCATACATGTCCTACAGTACTCTTCCAGAATGTCCTGACTGTCAGGGGACATTTGCAGTGAAGTAGATAAGGGTATGTTTGGGAGGCACCATGCCCCACCCAAGTGTTGCCCCTGGAATCACCTCGCTATGAGGTTTATTTACTAAGATGGGACTTCTATTGAAGATGGGATGTTACTATGGGTAACCAATCAGATTCTATCTTCTAGAACTGGGGTAGCCAACCCTAGTCCTTGAGAGCTACCAACAGTGCATGTTTTGCAGGTCTCCTCACAGAATCACAAGTAAGCTAATTAGCTCCATCTTTGGATCTTTTAAAATGTGTCAGTGATTAATGAGTGCAGCTGTGCAGCAGCTAGGTTGTCTGGAAAATGTGAGGGCTAGGGTTGGCTACCACTGTTCTAGAAGGTGCTAAATAAATGATTGTATATACATAACACATTAGAATAACCCCCTTCACCATTGACAATATAACAGTATTATACAGTATAGTATTATACAGTAGAAGCACTCTCTGGAATGTGAATTACTTTTCTAAAGCAAACTGATGAGTGAAGCATGAAATGGTGAAGATAACATACAATATCGCCTTCTATTAGACAGACAACCATCATCGCACATATGAATGTAGAAGTCTACAGAACATTTTGTGACAAGTGGACATAATGGAAACTAAACAAGGGCTTCATTTTAGGAATATCAGACACCGTGAGATGCTTCGTATGTAATATCCGCATTCGCGCATTTGCACCTGGGGAAGATGCGTGGACAGAACATCTGAAGCACAGCCCTGAGTAAGTATATATTGGAGCGGATCACACAGGTTTTTGGGAAGGGGGAGGGTTCAAATATGGAAAGGATCACACCTAGTTTCTAAAAATCCATACCTCCCAACTTCAGTCAATTTAAGATCCGGACCTGCTTCGCCGAACTCGCAGTCAACACGTTAAGGGGGTGGAGCGAATGGGTGGACGTGGTATCGGATAGCCCAGTGCCGTGTTTTCAGCACAGGGGCTTGCTCAGTGCTCCCCTAGCAGCTGGGCAGTCCCCGGCTTTCTTACTATCCCTCCCTCCCTGCATAGCTTCAGCGATCACTGGCTGCTCTGACTCCCCCCAACTTACCCCCCTGCCTTCAGGACATTGCTACCCATGGGAGGGACAGCGTGACAGTCTCCACTGTAATCGTTACAATTGGAAGGTATGAAAATCCCTCATGATTAAGATCTGGGCTGTTTCTATACAAATTGGCTCCAAGGGCCTTATAAGACTCAGGGTCAGATGTATCAAGCTTCAAAAAGTGATAAAATGGAGAGTGATAAACAACCAGCCCCTACCTGTTATTTTTCAAACCCATCCTGTAACATGATAGTTAGGAGCTTGTTTATCACTCTCCACTTTATCACTTTTTGAAACTTGATACATCTGGCCCCAAGTGCGAACACCCTTTCCATAGACATAGACTAGATTACTCCAACACAATAGTTTTCCACCATATTATGTCTGACAATAATGCCCCTTACATCAAATTATACCTCGCACATTAAAACCCCATATTATCATGTAATGCCCTATACAGTAATGTACAGTATTAGGACCCAAAAAGTAATGACCTTGCACTATATTATGCCCCACACAGTAATGCCCCACACAATTATGGCCCTGACACACTATACATCACGTCGTAATGTCCCTTACAATTGCTACACTACCTGCTTGTTGTGTGGGGTTGTTTCATGCTGCTTTTCGCACCTGCCTCCAAGTCCTTTTCCTCCATCTAGTAAACGTCACTCTCAACATGACCGTCTCCTCCTTTAGTATCCTTTAGAAGAATCTCTTTTCAGGCGGCAGCCATTTTTGGTAGAACATTTTCAACATTATTCTATGCAGTTGGCCAGACTACATATAATACTTTCTGAAAGAGACTGTGGCTATTTGTGAGGCACCCCATGTGATTGCATGGCTCACCCAGACCTAGAAACAGCCCTGATTGGGATAAATTATTATTATTATTACATTTTATTTATAAGGGGTGTCCTCAGCGCTGTACATATGGCACACATTAGAACAACACAAGGTACACAGAAGTAAACATAATAACTAACAACTACAACAGAGCACAGGTAACAACAATTCGCAGCACAATTCTCAGTACACAATACAACTGAGATGTAGGGACACAATGAAGTCCATGGGTTGGTTGTCGTAGGAAGAGATGAATGAGAGGAGATGCGGGTATAGACAGTGACTGAGTTTGGGAGAGCTGTAATTAAAGTGCGAGAGAGGAGGCCTGTGAGATTAAGGGGAAGAGGCCCTGCTCCAAAAAGCTTACAGTCTATAGGGAGACTTGCTCAGACTTGGGAAGGGAAACATCACAAACTAATGGAGAGTACTGTAAGTGAACTTATTAGACAAATTCTAGTTTGTCATATAGGAGGATAAACTTTGTATTGGGAGTTTGGCAGAGGCTAGAGGAAATGTTCCAGAAACTACAGGCAACTTGCCCCAAGCGCTAAAGTACCTAGCCATGCATTTGTGGACAGCGTTAGATTAGGATGGAAGCCATAATAATTAAATCAGTAAGTGGGCAGGACATAAACACCACAAACTGCAAAATTACTCAAGATGCGTATGGAGGATATTTCCAGTCTCGTATTTTGTTCATCAAGCAAGCAAGTTGATAGGCTTCTACATTTGAAACTTAATTTTCCTTACAGCTTTATGGGTTGGTCGACCCAAGTTACAGATGTAGCAGTTCCCATCAGAGCTGCTTCCTGGCGATAGAATCGCCATCTGCCAGCCTGCGCCAACTGCCTGAAGGAGGCATGCGCGCATGAGATGCTCGTGTGCCCCATTCTGACTGAGCCATCTGCCGCCTCCCCACCTCTCTCCCATCACTGCCCGCAGCCCACCGCACCCCCCCCCCCCCAACACTGCCCGTCTCCCTGAAGCGGAGACGGACAGGGATTCCGCTTCCCACCACCGAGTGACTGGAATGCGCAAGCATGTGAGATGCTTGCGCGTCCCCATCAGATGGAGCGCCTCTCTGCTGGAAAATGCCAGCTAAGGGAATCTGGTGATTCCCAGCGCTGACTGAGAGGCGCTCCATCTGTATAAGCTGTGGTGCTTTCACACCGCACCTCTACCCGGGTTCATATGTGAAATGGGTATTAAGGATTCCATATTGTGCATTAGACGGAGATAGCTACAATGTATCAAGGCTTCGTCTTTGGCCAGAATGAAAATACACAAATAACTAAAAAATTATGTTCCCATCAGTTTCAAGGCCTATACATGTCTTTCATCTATTAGCGGTCTTCTTATAAAACATAAAACAAACAATTCTTTATTCTGCTCCTAGCCATTCTGCCCACAATTTCCCCTGGTCAACAAACCGGAAACTTGGTAACCCTTTCAATAGAATTTCTAATTGAGATAAGCTACATTATAGTAGAAAGCCTTTATTGAGTAAAGGTCTTCCCGTAACTTGCTCATCTTTCTAAGAAATATGGTGTTGTAGGGTTTATATAAAATTTCTACTCAATGTATTTGAGTTTTATGCGAGCTACACATCATAATGATGTGTTTCTCAGCCAATGGCATGATATCACGGTATATAGGTCGGCTGTACACACTGAGCAATATATTGTTCATGGCTGCATTTATAATGTATGCCGTCATTGCCAGAATCCTCCAACTGAACGCACAACAGGATGACCCACAGAGCAGAAGATGGGAAAACCCAGCAAACAACCTGTGGGAGCGCACAATTGAGGGTACACACTAGTGAATATGGCTTCTATATCATTCTGATCAGCCAATGATTGAGATATATATATAAAAAATATATGTATTGCCTTGCACACACTGGCAACAGTGCCAGTATGTATTTGTGAGCCTAAGGCACGATGGGTGAGTGATTGAACATTGCAGGGGCATGGTCTATACAACTGAAGCACGTCCAGGCGGTTTAGGGGGCATCAGCTGTGCATTATTAAAAAAATATCCGCCCGGTGACTGGCTTCACAGCTAGGCTGCACAGCCAGTAGACAGGCGGTATTGTGTGAGCACATCACTGTAAAATTAAGCAAAATTTTACATTTAAAATCGCAGAGAGGCACCTGGCAAGCGGGGCATCCATGCCCCCACTGCTGGGTGCCCCCCCCCTCCCCTCTACATAGCGCCGGCAGTTTTATGTTTGAGAGAATTCGCTAAATTACAACTGTTGCTAAATGAGAGCCATAATTAAAAATAAGTAATGAAGTTGCAGTACAGAGTGGTAACTTTTTGTTTGATTTGTTCTTTATTATAATTGACACCAATTTTTCAGCTGTGAATTTTTGCAAAAAAGATACGAAATAAAGCCAAAAGATATGGAAACGGCAAGAGATGCAGATAACCAGCATATACAGGTAAAAATGTTAATTACATTTATGTATACTTATTTATGTTACCTTTATTTAGGTGGAGTTACACACTTTATAGTTGTATTTTGTGTCTGATATGCAAAATACTCATCTCTGTTAAAGCCAGTGACGTGCGGTGAGGTTAGTGTCAGGTGAGGCAGCTGCTTTTGGAGACAGTGGGGACAGTGACAGTGGGCGATGTGGGAACAGTGACAGCAGGGGGGGACTCGGGGACAGTAACAGTGGTGGATCACAGGGACAGTGGCAGCGGGGGACACAAGGACAGTGACAGCAGGGAGATGCAGGACAGTGACAGCAGGGGGGATGTGGGGACAGTGACAGTGTGGGGACACGGGACAGTGGCAGCGGGGGGGGGGGACAGTGACAGTAGGGAGACATAGTGACAGTTTATATCTGCCATTTGGTGCAAAGTACAAAACCCCCCAGGCACTTACCTGGTTCCTGGAGGGTGGAAAACAGCTTAGCCTTTACCATTTGCCTTATGAGAGACAGGAGGGTCCAGCTGCAAAAGGGAACAGCTCCTTTGTGGTTTGCCCCATTCATAGTACTGCGCAGCTGTTTACACCTGGTTACAAGCAGAGCGGATGCTTCGCCGCTGCGCACCAGGGGATCAGTGCAGCCGGGAGCATACTCACGATGCCTCCCGACCGCAAGATATGTGCTATCACAGCACATCTATGGATCACCCCCCCAGCAGGAGCCGGACAGCCTCCACATCCCCGCTGACACATCCCACAGCACGGCGCAAGGTGAGCAAATCATCCCTGGTCACCTCTGCGCTGCCGGACAGCCAGCCACCACACTAATCCCCCGCTGATCTCCTACATGCTGCCACGTCCCAGGGCAGGCGCTCTGCCTACCTGCAGCGCTGGCTGTTCTCTTTCCCCCAACTCCAGGAGGTCACGCTCCACTGGAACAGCCCTCCCCACGACGCTGATCCTATCACATCTGTCTCAGTGATGTGGACTGACACATCCCTGTCACTGAGGCAGATGTGCAGGTGCCGCTTACCCATTATTTTTCAATGGGCTTTTCAGCCTCTTTTTGTGCCCGCAATTAGCCCTGCCCCCCGCTGCTGACAGTTTTTCATTGTCAGCGGGAGGCACAGCTCCCGCTGCCTTCCAACCTCCCACACAGCATTTCCCCCATACACTGTAAAAAAAATACTAATAAGATATTTATAACACAGTATATGTGTTATGAATATTATATTTGTATTTTTTTATTTTATTTTATAAATGACAGGAGAGGCACTGCCTCCCTTGCCTCCCCAGACTGCACGTCCCTGGTTAAAGCTTGAACTGATTGTTCTTCACAGTTTATATTTATTCACTAGTTCTTTTCTCTGTCTCTATTTATCAGATGATTGATTTGTTTTCTCTGAAGCTTTCTAAAGAAAAAATACCAGGTATGGATGATAAATACAGCGGTGAGTCAATGTTTGGTGTTAATTGTAACACATTGATAAATCCAGCACTACTGAGCTGCCATGAGAGGTTTAGCATTACATATGTCTTGTAAATGTAGCACAGATATATAAATATTGCACATCAAATTAACCAGTGCTGTTAGACGCTAGGAGGGAAGGGGGGCGGGGGTGGATTTAAGATGGGGATTCTATTTTACATGGGATGTTGCTATGGGAAATGATCACTACCACTCCAGGACCACTTTTAGCTCTGGTTAGGATGGATCTGTATTTGCAAGGTGCCAATTTTGTTAATATGCACTTAAGCTGGCCACACACCTAATGATTTATTGTCCAATCTGGTTGGCTGGAACATATATATGGTAATGTATGAAGGGGCAAATGACAATTGACCATTTGCTCCAAGATGCCAAAAAAACAGACAAAAACGGTCATTCAGACAAATTGGTTAAAGTAGATGGATTTAACCAATTTGTATAATTAACCATTTTTTCTGTTTTTCCGTATTTGAGAGGATTTGCACCCATACTGTATATTACCAGATTTTTGTTTCAACCAACCAGATTGGACAATTAATCTTTAGGTGTTTGAGCAGTTTCAGACTCCAATATGGTAGAAACAAATCCCAGCCATAGTTCTGCGCAACTGTGAACAACATATCTTAAGATACACTATGTCAGCTGCTATAGTACTCAATAAGCATCAGGTCCATTGTGATTATGTGATGTGACTGTGTGCTAACTAATAATTCTGTATTGTCAGGTTTGAATGTCCATAATGAAGACTGGTCTGTTAAAGCAACTGAATTAAGACAATGTCTTATGGATCTGTACAATGATTCTAACTTCAAGAAATTGGCACCATTTCCAGGCTCCTCCCATGTTTCTGTAGATCTTAGCTCACTGTTTGCAGATATCTCTGTTGCATTGAAGGACACCAGAAACCAGATAATGAGGCAGCTCACTTTGCCGGACATCCTGTCAGAGCTGAGGGATATCACTATGATAGAAGGAGAAGCTGGCAGTGGGAAAACCGCTCTGCTCAGGAAGATTGCCATTCTCTGGGCCTCAGGGAGGTGTCCTGTGCTCAGCAGGTTCAAGCTTGTGTTTTACATCTCCATGTCCAGCATTGACAGCCAGCATTCTCTGAGGGACATCATCTGTCAGCAGCTGATTCGATCCACAACATCTCTTACTGAGGAAACCCTGGAGGACATGATAAAGAAATTAAACAATCAGGTCCTGTTTCTCCTGGATGACTATGGTTTGATGGACTCCACTCCAGGATCCATAGATGAACTGTTACTGAAGAACCCCTGGAATAGAGTGAGTCTGGCAGTTACAGTGAGAACGGACAAGGGGTGGAAGCTGCGTCAGCATGCGAGGAACATAATGAGCATCCAGGCCTTTCCTCTCTATAGCTCAATATATATTTATAGGCAGCTCTTGTCACACGATATGTCATTCATTGAGTGCTTCTTGGTGAATGTGGGCATGACCAACGCATCTCAGGCTGCTTTAAAGACTCCTCTTTTTACCTTCTCTCTCTGTATATTTTGGGTGCAAGACCCAAATGAAGGAATAGCAGGGGAAACAGCTATATGCAAGTCCTATCTGATGCACAGCATCCTAAAGCACCCCACTGATACAGAGAAAATCAAATCTGTGCTCATGACATGTGGAGAACTTGCTCTACGGGGCATCTTCCAATCACTCTTTGAATTTACTCATAAGGACCTTGATGAATCTGGTGTGAATACCAATGATGCTCTCCAATTTGGAATATTGAATATGTTCACATCACAGAGACTTCACCCCATTTTCAAGTTCTTCCACCCCTCACTCCAGGAGTATTTGGCTGGAAGTAGGTTACATGAACTTCTACAATCTGGAGACAGAGCAGAACATGAAAGAGGTTTGTCATACCTGCAGAAAATTAATACCTTCTTAAAAGTTGTTGGGCGCTACAACTATTTTCTGAAGCACTCATGCATGCATTCCCCCGAAACGACTAAGATGATAATTTCCCACCTGTTCAGTTTATTGGATTCTCAGGAGGCATTCGATTGTCAGAGAGAAACAAAGATTTACCTGGAACACCACCCTGAGCTAGCGTGCTTAGAACAAGTACTGACTTTAGTAATTACCATCAATTTAGGCTTCCGTCATGGGTATGTGATCAATTTATTATTGGAGTTTGCTATTACCATAGCCAATAAGAGTAAATACATGACTTCCTGCGCTCCCATCATTTTGCAGTTTCTTAAAGGAAAGACAATGTTAATCAGTTTGCAACAGCCAGAATTTTGGCTGCTTGATTTTCTGCAGAGGTACCCAGAAGGAATGTTGTTAATACACAGCCTTGAGATAGTTGTACCTCACCAACAGGATTCAAGCCTTCCGTTTTGGAACACAGAGGGCTATGCATCTTTTTGGAATGTACCCACAGTTGACACAGACTATTCCAATGCCTTTCAGCTTGTTTCAGATACTCTAGGAAAGAAACCAGAGTTTAAGGATGCAAATATAAAAATTTCTGATCTGTCCACGTTTGGCTTCACCCAAGATATCCATAGAATTTCTGTGCTGCGAATTAAATCCCATGGCCGCCCTGTAGAAGACGAAAACATTCTGGTTAATGTTATGCATTTTTGCAGTCTCTCCATTCATATTGAACTTGACCTGGAGAATTGCCCAGGGTTTCTAAACAGTATCTCGCCATATTTTGATCAATTCAAAAAGTCCATTGAGAAACTAAGTATAAACTTTGCAGAGCTGACCAGAGAGGAACAAGAACTGATAACACACATGACTTCATTGCAATGTCTGGACATAACTGTGAAGCCACTGCCAGGTAACTACTGTAATTGAAAGAATCTAGGTTAAGCTGGGTAGATATTAGACAATATTCATAGAGATTTTACAGATTCCAATCATTACAAATGCACTCATTCGTACCCATTCCATCCTATTTGTGGCCGAGAGCCGCACATCGGCAGAAATCAGCCGACTTGCTGATTTTACAAACAGCAAGCTTTGCCGAATTTGGCTTTGTAAATGAATAGACCAAAGACTGAACTCGGCCATATAGTTTTATCGGATCGTCTAATTTACAATCATTTGTATGAATGAATTCTGACGCAAATTCAGCTCAAAATACGAATGGAAAATGCGACACATTTTCCTTACGTATTTGAAGCATGCACGGATCAGGGACATCCATGCATGCTTCTATGTGTAAAAAATAAGAAATAGTTCAAATAAAAACTAAAAAATGGCATGAGGCCCCCACCCAGGAGCATAACCATCCCCAAGATCTTTATCACCTCGTGCGCGCGCGTCCCCTTCCGGCATACAGATGGCGGGGATGCAGGTGATGGCGATGGCGACGCCATCGCCATCACCTGCAAAGATGAATCCCGATACATGTATTGCCGCTTAGCCGTTACAGCCTGATCACAGGACAATTTTTTTTTGAGGGCTTGTAAGGTAATCTATCTAAACCCAGAGGTGGCGATACCCTGCTTGGCGGAGACGGGGCGGACGGGTAATGGTACATAGGAAAATTAAAAAAAAACAAAAAACAATTTACCGCATTTTCCCTTTAGTACATCCCGCCCACTGTAACATAACATACAGTAACCATATATTCTCTTCTACAGAGTACTTACTTTTAAACATACACAAATTGGAGGAGCTGAAGGAAATTATGCTGGAATGCTCAGATGGTGAATGGGACTTAATTAAGATTTTACCTGATGAATTTAAAAGACTTAACAGAATTGAAAAACTAGTGCTTAAAAAACTTAATATGAAAGGACAGAGCTCCCGATTAGGTAAGTAATGTTCTGTTCTAATGTTGATTTCATCTATTTTGCCTACTTTTTAGGTGTTATACATATCAATGACATTGCGAAGGAGGGAATCCCGGCGGGGTGAGGTAAGTTTACTTACCCCGCCCCTGCTCCCTAAATCTTGCAGGAACCTAACCCTAAACTTGAGGAAGTCCTGACGGACGAAATGCTTTAAATAGTACTCTACCTCCTACATCCTAAAATAAGCTACCTCCTGATAATCCCCTATCTGATTTTATATTTTATAGCAATTGTCTTATTATATTATTACATACATGTTTAATTTTGTACACATAATAAGTTTATAAATAAATGTACATTGTTATACCTTTTACACTAAGGACATTATTTTTAGTTGGTATATCATTTTGTTTCATAATTATTATTATTTTTTAAATGTCATACTAATGGAAATGTGTAACACCAGTGGCCGCTGAACCCCTATCCATTTGCACAAGAAATTATTTGTAACCTACCATTACTTTTTAATTAGGGGATAGCGAACACCCTCTTAGACTAAGGGAGTGTACACTGTTTAATGATTTTTTTAAAGGCAATATTAGTATACTAAATTACCTCACATAAAGGCCCATACACATTAGAAGACATTGGCCTCAATATCGCTCAGAAAGGGGCTTCTGACCGATATTGAGGCCAATGTTTATTGGTGTGTATGCCAAATCTCGTTAGCAATGCGCACCCCCACAGTGCAAGGGACATACTTTCTACAACCCAGACTCTACTGGTGACTACCTGGTGTGTCCGGTCAGCGCCATTGCTTTATCACGTTGATAAAGCTGGCGTCAGCCCAGTGAAACACGTTGGTGGTACTGTTTTGCTGCAGATCTGGGGAGACCATTGAATCATCACCGGCTTACTACTCTGACCACCGGGTCCCTAACCATTTGGAAGTCATCGACTTATTCCCTGTCCATTGGATACAAATCACCACAAGGTTGAAGGTCAGGCTTCCAACAAACAGCCACTCCCTCGGTTGGTATACAGGTCGGTTGGTATACACAAACATTGCCGAATCAAATGGACGCCATCCATCTTCTGGGACTATCACAGTGTGGACTGTGCAGGTTACATTGAAACCCCATTTTGGCTCACCTCCCCACGTGAGATCTGGCCACATAGCCAATTTATTGGTATCATTTAATTTTTATTGATGTGTGTTTTTTATATGTTATTGTGTATTTTTTTATATTTACATTGATATATGGTATTATGCACAAATGTGCATTTGAAGTGTTCCAAGAGCATTGATTTTTAACATTAAAAATAATCAATATTAAGTGGTATTCACTCATGTATAAACTTTGGTCCTTAATCTGACCCTGTATATACTATGGGTCCTCTGGGGCTACCACTCCCTTCCGTGACTCTCATTTTAGATCATAGAGAAGGTCTTCTCTGAGCATGTACAGGGTATCGATACTTTGACACTGTTTATAAATATATTGGGTTATCCAGGTGGTACTTAAACTAATAAACAAATTGCTAAATACTCTAAAGATATTTTTGTAAATTGAATTAACACCATTGTACCTGTCACAAATTACAATTGCCATTACTTACCATATATGCATTGCACTTTGCAGCAGAGTTTATTGAACAGTTCCCCAATCTGACCTCCTTCACACTGAGCTGTCAGTGGTGCCCTGAGGTGGAGAAGCTTATTACTGCATTATGTCAGAATGGAAAAATGCAGGAAATCTGTTTCTCAAAGTTTCACTTATGGGACAATGATATAATCCATCTGGGTAAGATACTCTATGATATTTTCTAGGCCTTACTATTAGGCTATATACACATTTATTTACTAAGATGCAAGTGTACACTAAAATCACATTATAATTGTTTAATGTGTGTGAATAGTTATATAGGCACTCACTAGCAGGCGACTCAAACTACGGTATGATCAGCCCGCTTAACCAGTGGTTTTGGTTAAGGAATATATATAGCAGGTACAGTTGTACTCACTGTTACATGCATGCTCTTGATGGATTGGAGCTTGAGCAGAGTGGGGTTTCATACAGCTCCCAAAACAGTGAGTGTATGCTCCAAATGGGTAGCAGTGCAAAGATGCTGCATAGCAGGTAATAAAGAGGCATATTTTAGGAGATCAGCAGGAGACTTCTGTCTACCCTAATCTCATTCTCATTTGGGGCAGCACGGATGGTGTAATGGTTAGCATTACTGTCTCACAGCGCTGAGGTCATGGGTTTGATTCCCACCATGGTCCTAACTGTGTGGAGTTTGTATATTCTCCCCGTGTTCGTGTGGGTTTCCTCCAGGTACCCGGTTTCCTCCCACAATCCAATATTGTGGGAGGAACCAATCAGATTATTGGTGAAATGAAATAGGATGAGAGATTTGGTAAGAAATCTCCAGGTTTTTTTAAAGCGGCAATCATTTACACAGCAAAACCAAACTGGACACACACTACACTGAACAATATCGTTAACAATGTCATTTAGTGATGTCACCCAGCTCCCCGCTGAACATGTAGTCATTGGCAATATATGTAGATTTCGCTGCATGTTCAGACAACAGGGGTGGCATTGTTAACGCCATGTGGGAGAGTGCATCGTACACACTAGATGTTATGCATGATAATATCGTAAACAACATAGATATTGTGCATATCGTTTGCAAATATTGCTATAGAAATAGGTACATATTTACCATGACCTGCATATAAACTGCGGATGTCTCATGAACAATTTGCTCCAATTTACCATGCAGTCATGACAGTGAGTACATGAATTTATTAAATGTACCGAGACAGAGCTTCTGTATAAAAGGGTATACGGTCGTTGAGTCGATGTACAAAAGGCCCACATGCATTGGGTCGACATTTTGACTGTCGAACTAGAAACTGTCAACCTAATACTCGTGTCAACCTTCCATCCATATTTACCTTAAGCATGTTGACCTATTCCAGGTGTTGACTTAAGCCATGTCAACGTTCTGTGGTCGGCCTAATGCATGTTGACCTTTGGTGGGTTGGCCCAATGACCCATACCCCCAATAAAGCCCTGTTCTAGCGAATGGCTGGAAGCCATGCTATAGCTGTTGCTACCACATTTTCACATACAGTAAACGCATGCGCATGTTTACCAATATTAAATGCTGACTTATACACTCAGGAAAATGGCCACTGAACATGCTCAGTAGGTATTAGCCACCAGAACATAGTGGGCGCCATGTTTCTGGAGACCTGTGCATGTGCAGTAGATTCTGGCCATATAGATGAGGGGGCATGCACAGAGTCTGCACATGGGCCCCTCCTCTTTAAATCCACCCCTCGTTCTGCAGAATGCCCAGTGGAAAAACAAGCTGGATATGCTGCAAAGGCAGACTTCTCGCCACCTGCACATAATTAATGATCCAATATAATTCACAATACATCATTTCAGTTTAGTGGAAAATTGCATTGGCATTATTATATTCTGTTATCAGTAGACTCAGAACTAAATGCCGCCCTCGCATGCTGCAATTCCCCAGCTGCGAATAGATGATTTGCATAGTCATCCATTGGCAGCCTTGGATGACCATCGAATGATTTCTCCAGATCGGAGATCTGCAAGTGCCCTGTGACCACTGCCTTCAGCTGCCCACCCCCCGCACCCGTGTCACCGGCCCGTTTGAAAGGGAAAGTCAAGCATTTTCATGGGAACACACAAGTGCAGTAATGTGCCTGTGCATGCACAGACGCAAAAAAAATCCGTCCCCAATGCAAACACGCGAGGGTCCGATTAAATTAGAGTAAACGCCCCAGTATAAATAGGCATGTACTGTATAATAGCAATATACAGTAACATTTTACGAAGTTATAAACTTTTTGGAGGATACAGTAAAAAAAAAAATTTTGTGTGCAATTTGTGTCCTATTTTTCATTTTCCAAAATGTTTGTAATTATTATTTCTACTATTTATTGTTCTTTTTTTTTTTAAATCCTTTTTAGCTTTGACATTACCATCTCTTCAAAATCTCAAACTTTTGGAGATCAATTTTAACTATTCTGTGAATGCTGAAGCAGCAAAAACATTTGGTATGAATACAGTATGTTCATTATTTTTAGAGTGCATTTTTACTGGTCATGCTACAACCATTGTGTATAAATGTACTGAAGAGACATCAGTGTTTTTTAAATTAATATGTTTAGATGCCAAAAGTCTCCAGTCACCCCCTGCAAAAAGTCTCCAGTCACTCTCTGCCTTTCGATCCCGATTCGATCAATCAGCATCGAAACGCACAGCAAGCCAAATTTTGACTATATAGTACAGATCTGTATTATATCTGTAGCATATAGTCTTGCCTGCACAGTGTATTTTTCTATTTGATATAGACTAAACGGGAGCGGGCATCGGGATCGAATCGGCATTGGATGTGACTGAAAACCGTTCGATTTGGATTCGATTTTGCCTATATAAGAAAAATCAAATACAAAAATAGACCAAATAGAACCATGTGTACACCCTATTAGCTTGTGGTGGTATTTGTGTTGTTAGACAAAATTTGCATCCCTTTTATCCAGCAGAATTACATTACGGCACTCCCGAGAACTTTCCGGGTTATGCTCCAGTGCGCAGACTGGCAAACCCAGAACATTTTCGGTAGTGCCACTGCATGCGCTCCCTACTGCCTTGAGATCAGCGCTGTGCTCAGCTTCAGCCACTGCGCGGCTCCTGCTGCTAGCCCAGTGGGGAGCACTCCCTAAAAAAAACCACCACTGAAGGGGTTAATAAGCTATTTCTACCCAAGCATGCCTGTTGGCATCTAAGTACCGACCAGAATGCTTGGCTTTATTAGAAAGGTAGCTGTTATAGATGAAACATATGGATCTGGTTTAATAGCCTTATGATGATTTTATAAAGGGATGACCATTGTGTGTGTGTGTGTGTGTGTGCATATGTACTTGTGATTATTGTGTAATAACTGTGCCCTGACTGTTTGATCCTCAGCTGAAGCTCTGTCATCTCTCACTCTCCTGGAAGAATTTTGTGTCCCAGGTGGGTCTGCAGTAATGGAAACAATGACCTGCTTTATACAGCAGTTCCAGTATATGCCCAACCTCAGGAAGCTCATCATCAACCTGGATATAATGAGTGACAGCAGCCTGCTGGAGTTAGGTAAGTGATGTGAGATGCACCCCGCAGTGACTAGCAGATACTCATAAGTTACTAACAGTTGTTCAACTTCCATATTTGCCTCAAATGGTTTAAAAAATAAAACACTGATTTCAATCATACAGGACAGGATTTATTTATTAGCAGTTTTATCCATATATAACGCCATATTCCAATGCACTTTACTATTGGGTACACACAGGGGCGGATCCAGGAGAAAATGACAGGGGGGGCACCAAGATAGGGGAGGGGGGTGTTAGTGGTGCCAGTGTGCATGCTGAGGAGGAAGGGAAGGAGGACAGAGAGAGGGCAGGAATGGGATTAAAAATTAGGCCCTGGCATTGAAAGTACACAGGCCCACCTTGGCGTCAATACTGAAGGATGCAGTTGTGCGCATGCCGAAGGCGGAAAGGGGGTGTGGCCTTGAGTGTTGTGTATAACACCATATACCACGTCTACACATTATGCAACAAAATAGTAGACCCCCATTATACTTGCCCATTACACATTATGCCAAAATTCACATAATGCCACATGGATTGCGCCAAAATTCACATAATACTACACAGATTATGGCAAAAATCACAATAGGCTCCACAAAAATGGACATTGCGCGCCGAAGGCTCGCCAAAAATTTTCACCATAATGCCCATTACAAGTTAAGCCACAGACCATAATGTCCATTACGAATTATGCCAAACACTGTAATGCCTATTACAAATTATGCCACATAAGTGCTGCTTACCTACATGCTCGTTGCCATGCTTGTTGTCATGTGGGATTCCATGCTTGTTGCCATGTGGGGTTCTACAGGAACTAGTTGCCGCCCGCCGCCACCTGAAAGAATTCACAGCCAGGCAATTCACTGTGGCGAGTATGATAAATAGCCATTAGAAACTAGAAGGGAGTAACCTTATAAAAATTTGAATTATCTGTGCAAAATTGATAATATCTGAATTGTCAAGTGAGACAAAATCCTCCTGACATATTAGGGGCCAAATGTAATAGGGTGTCCAAATGTAATAGGGTGTCCAAATGTAATAGGGTGTGAGAATCAGAAAGTGAGAGATGTTTTTGAGAGTTTTCCCAATTTTTTTTTATCAAAGTGTTCAGCATCTGTGGCCTCTGGTACAGTTCGTGGGAGGCTCTTCTTGAGATGCAGTGGGGTGACTGGATGCAGGTGGACGAGCCATACAGCTTGTCCACTGTAGATATTGCAACCAGAGGGCTTCCTCCAGCTCACCTGCCAGTCCCTTGCTCGGCTCCCCTCTCCCAGAGGTGGGAGGGGATTATTTTTGTGCATCTGAAAAGGAGTTGGGTATGAAATCCCGGCAGCTACAATCGCAACGGTCAGAATTTCCTGACGGATCGCTGTAATTATTTTGACCCTACTCCTATTTCTATCTTTAACTGCTCCTACAACCTAACCCTAACCATCATTTCCAATGGTCTAGCCCCAGCCCCATCAGGCTGACTTGTCTGATGGTCCGATGAAGTCCGACCTGATTTCCCCAGCAGGTCCCGGGAGGGCTCAAATACTTGATGTGCCAGGTTTTGCGTGTGATAAATCACATGCAATTTATTACATGCAACTCCAGGGGAGCTGCAGGTGGAGGGAGCCAGAAACCGGGCGGGGGTTAGCTGAAAGCCAGGCAGGGGGAGCCAGTAGCTGAGCTGCAAAAAAACACCATACAAATGAAGGGGAAGCCACCTGCCTGGTGTCCCCTCATTGGCTCGCAGCGTCCCCCGCTCGCCTCTCTAAATCCCCCCACCCGACTCTGGGCTACACATAACATTTATCAGGGGCCGGAACCGGTGGGATTCTGACCATCTGGACTCCGCTGATGTTATTTTGACTGTCGCGATTCTGACTGATGGCATCCTCATACCTCCCCACTTTAAGTATCTCTGCGGTGGGACACCTGCGAGCACCCAAAATGTTGCCGCTATACCGCTGGGAGGGCATGGCCAAGAGGCTCTGTGAGCTTCCAGCCATACCCCCAGTCCCTCTGGCTGCGGGAAGAGAGACTGTGCGCATGCTCAGCGGGTGACAGGGGGGCACACCCAACCGCCCCCCACACCATGGGACACTGCTGGCCGCAGAAATGTCCCCAAAAACCGTGACATTCCTGTGGAAAACGGGACAGTTGGGAGGTATGCACCCTGACGGTATCTCCTGAGATGGAACATTTGTATGTAGCTACATGTTGGGACATATAGTACCAGGAGACCTTATAACATAACTTTGCTTCTGTTGTTTTTCCTTCAACATTTTATAATATTGTGCACCTGGATTCCACTAATTGCAGACAAACTATGGTACTAGGAAGTCCATGGCAATTTTCTATCAACTCTGCAGAAATAAGTATTTTATTTAGATTATTATATTTTTCCCCTATAATTTCTTAATATTTGAAATATGTCATTTCTTTTTCAGCCAAAGTGTGCGCAGATGGCCATTTAAGAAATCTACAGAAGTTATATCTTGGCAATAATCTCCGTGTCACACAGACTGGATGGAGAGACTTCTTCCAAGTTGTAGATAATCTGCCAAAACTGGATGAACTCAATATTTCAAGACCGTATTCTCATCAATTCAAAACAGACCCTGTCACTCTGATTGCCTTAGTTCAGTGCGTGTCCAGGCTTCATAGCATGAATTTGCTAGTCATGTTTGGATGGCTGCTGGACGACAAAGATATTGAGATGTTTAATGCAATGAAATCAAAACATCCACAGGCAAAAAGTCTATTGCTTATGTGGCAATCGATACTGCCATTCCCTCCGATTGTCACGGAATAACCAATCATTTTTCTCTGCATGTCATTAAACATGACCTTATTCTAAGACCTCTGTGTATATGTCAGTTCACTACCAACTAGTGGCATTTCAGGGAGTGCAGCTGCTATGGGGCCCAGAGTAAAGAGGGGATCAACCTGCTGAAGTTGCACGTGTTATATACATTTTCACCAGTGGGTGGTACAAAGGAGCCATTACAAACTTTTGCCTAGTGGGTCTATAATGCTCATTGAAATGTGGCACAAAAAATATGAACCAGGGCACTGTAATATGGGCCATTATGTAGTGGAGGCACTATAGTTTGGCAAAATATGAACTGGTAATGTTATAACCTGTGCATTGCGCTATACACATGTCTGTCATTTCACAGGCAGACAATTCCCAGCAGCCTCTGTTGTATCTTGACATACCTTTGTTGCTTTCAATTAATCTTGCACACTGAAGATTAGATGTTTTATTTCTTATGTATAAATGATACTTGCAGGACCAGCACTGAAAGCGGACGCGGGGAGTGTGAGCTCCGTGCACATCCTGACCATATATCCTGCCCCGGGTCCCGCAGGTGGCAAATACATATACCCACTGTGTCCGGAGGTGCTCCTGTCTCCCCTGGGCTGCCTAAGGACCCGATAGACGGCTTGCGGAGTCCTGTCAGCGGAGACTGCTGCGCCCTGCATATCTTCTCCGTACGCGGCCGCCATCTTGGATCCTCCTGAACACTGGATGTGTGCGCGATCCGGGTGACCGTCTGTGCTGCTGCCGCTGGCCAGGTGACTGGGTGGGTTGTGGCGTCCGGTGGCTCTCCGTAAAGTAGCGGGGGAGAGTGGGAGTCGTCTCGCTTGAGACGCGCCGCTCAGGCCGCGCGGAGGGGCGGGCGCCATCTTGCTTGCCTGTCTCTAGGCTAGCTGTGAGGCACCTATATCAGAACTGATCCTGTGCTGAGCCCAGTGGCTATTGCTGCCACACACCTACTGGTACCTGCAAGGGGGGCTAAAACTTCAGAGCTGCTGTCTCAATTGGCACATGCTGGACTTTCCCTCTGATGCAAATCTGATCAATACACCTGAGGTCCTATTGAAGCTATAATATTCCCTTCTACGGAGGACTACACAAATTATGGAAATCTCCACTCAAAAAATTATTTTGGCGATTCAAGCCTCAGCCTCCAGGCTCTTAAGCAAGCTTGATGCTATTAAACATGGTGGTCTGACTCCTGCCTCCTCTCCTGACGGTGCGGTACAGGATGCGGGGGACATCCTGGGCAGCCTGCCTATGCACACTACTTATGTGAGTTCTATTGCTCCTGTGCCAGCCCCAGACACATATTCTCCTGTGGCCCTGTCTGCTGTGAAACCTGTATGGGACACTTTAAATTTCTGTGAGGCTGTGCCCGCATGTCCTGAACGCTGGCTGGATTGTCCCCAAGATGTTGGAGATAGACACTTATTTGTTCCTATACCAATTCCGGATATATACACCTTTGGGGCTTTGTCAGTTGGAAAACTTGCCTTGGACGCTTTGCATACCTGTACTGATATGTGTGTGTGCCCTGAATATTGCCCTGAGTATTCGGGAGGAGCTGGGATCAAGCACCTTGTCTGCCCTTTTCTATCATTTTTGGACATTGAGGCCTGGCCGGATTAATGTTTCAGGACTTACCTCAAAATCGCTGTTAGGAAAGTCTCTCACACCGTACTCTATATTTTACTGCATTCTAACTCTGCCTCCTGTATGCTATACATTTGTCTAATGTTATAACCAAAAGGTCATTCATACTTGCTTGTTGTGGGAGAGATGGGGTTCACCCAGTCTAGGTCATTATTTCTTTGCCACTCTAAATAGCCCTCGGCATATCCTGTCTTAACCACCCTTATTGAATATGCTCTACATGTTGGGTTGTGGGGGGGGGGGGGGGGGGGGATTTTCTAGGCTAGTTAATGTAGTTTAGTGGGGTTTAGAGGGTAGGTTGTTAGGTTTAGGGCTCCAGGTATTCCCAGGTTGGGGGTGGGACATACAGGGTGGGGGGTTATAGGGAGGTTTGATTTGGGCTACGTTTGGGTTTTTTTTTTTTTTGATGCATAGACATGATTTATTCTGGGATATATTTATATTTATTTGTATTTGGACAGTGGCAACTAACCACTATGTGTTGCAGGTTGGTGGGGTGTAGTGAACCCTATACAATATATATCTATATTAGTGTATCTCTTTATCCATCCGTTTCCAGGGACCCGGATGGCGCCTCCGGGTACCTTGACTGGTATACATTTCTCTCTCTCCTGAAGTGATGAAAATCCCATAAAACCCTGCTATTTGCTTCTGAAACTACATATGTTTGATATACATGACTATGTCTCTATGTAATACTAAGGCTGCTATACACCTACCGATATAATGCAATACCACTGTCTATATTACTACAGGAAAAATGTCCCTATATATATACATGTCAAAGCTATTTCTGCTCCTGTTATATATGCTATTGTTTTAAATGCTCTGGCTATTTATAGCACTGTTATGGGGTGTTAATGTTATATGAACAAAAAATTTTTCAATAAAAATTATCGAATTTAAAAAAATAAATGATACTTGCAGGAGTACAGTTAGACATCCCCACATGCTTGCTCTCCTTCTCCTTCTTCCATCTCCCCTTACTTCCTGGTCACATGTTCTATCCTACTGCAAGATTCTTAAAGAGATACTAACTTATCTAGCTAATGCACATAAACTATCTTTATATATACTACATCTCCCCCTTCCTTTCATATGTAAATGACTACTTTTAACATAACAATGTGCTGACTGCATTTGAGCATAAACATTGACCCACAATATGCAATGCACATTAAACTTGAAAAACATTTTAGAACAACAAATTATGAACCATAAATTGAAAGTCATATCTGCTCAATAAGCCTTGTGGGAGGTTTAATGGCTCTGCCTCTTCTCGTCTGAGTGTATGATCCTTCACTCAAAGGAACAGACACAATAGAATCACTTGGTGTTGAGGATGTTATAGGTGGTGTGTTGACATCAGCTTGACTTGGTGCATCAGAAGAAAAGGATGGGAATATCTTCTTGAAATGGGACACATTTCTTGTCACAGTGTGATGGTCATTTTCTGCAACAACCATTGTTCCTTTCCTTTTCACTACAGTCAGTGGACTTGGATGAAAAGTCGTCATGTCCTTGCGTACTACTTTTTGTTTCACCAGAACACGATCTCCTTCTTGTAAGTCTGAAACAATAGCTCTTCTTTTCCGGTCTGCATATTGTTTAGCCTTTTGTTTATTGTCAGAGTCCTTCTTTCTTACCTGAAGATCTCTAGATGAAGGAGTCAAATTGATTTCTGGAAGAGTGGATCTGATTACTTTTCTTTGAAACATTAATGTCTGAGGAGGGACATTTGTTGTAGAATGAGGCACCTTACAAATTCTTATTTGCTTTCCCAGATTACGCATGAAACGTTCAACAAGACCATTAGCCTGTGGCCACAGGGGTGTAATCTTTTGATGTCGAATTCCAAAATGTTTCATGAATTTGCTGAAATCATCACCTTGAAATGGCGGACCATTATCAGTCTTTATTGTTCCTGGAATTCCATAAGTAGTAAATATTTTGTCCAATGCTGGTAAGACAGATGTGGCAGACGTTGAAGATATTATTTCAAGAACAGGATACCTTGAATATTCATCCACAGCGACTAGTATGTATTTTCCATTGTACATTGGCCCATAGAAATCAACATCAACATTTTCCCAGACATTGTCAGGTAGATCAGTCATCCGCAATGGTTCACTGTTAGTTTGTGTAGAAAGAAGGTTACATGTCATACAGTTACGAATTTCCGATTCAACTTGTTGCTCCATGGAGGGAAACCATACCTTTTCACGTAGAAGTTGTTTGGTCTTTACAAGTCCTAAATGACTGGCATGAGCAATATCAATTACCCTCTTTCTCAAAGCAGCTGGAATGATTATTTTGTCCCCTTTGAGAATGATCGAATTATCATGTACAGTAAGTTCTTGACAATGTTTATGAAGTTTTCGGAAGTCTTGTTCCTCATTAGTTGAAAATAAAAACTGTCCCAGTCGCCAATCATTGGACGTAATGCAATGTTTTACTGCTGACAAAACATTATCTGAAGAAGAAGCCTCTTTTATGTCGGAACTAGTTAGTGAATCAGGAATTGAATTGTTAATAATAAAGTTCACATATTCCTCCACTGGAGTAGATTGCAATATGTCAAAAGGCAAGGGATGTCTGGACATGTAATCTGAGGGATTGTCAGCACCAGCTCTATGAATGATGGAGAAATGATATGCCTGCAAACGTAAGCCCCATCGCTGTATCCTAGCTGGTTGTTTGGCATTTGGATTTCCAAAAAGTGTCACTAGAGCTTGATGATCAGTCTGGATGGTAAACTCAATGCCGTATAAATAGAGATGAAAACGTTCACAACCCCAGACTACTGCAAGAGCTTCCCTTTCTGGCTGAGAGTAACGCTTTTCCACCTCTGTTAAACTGCGACTTGCATATGCCACAATATGATGATCCCCATGTGTATTTACTTGAGTCAAGATAGCTCCAAGCCCAACAGGACTGGCATCCACAATAAGTTCTGTTTTCCAGTCAGTGTTGTAATATGACATTGTGACACTATCCTGCAGACATCGTTTTATGTCATCAAATGCTTGTGATTGAGAAGAAGTCCATAGGAACTTAGCATTTTTCTTTGTGAGTTCCCTAAGTGGGGCAGTCAGAGTAGCGTAATTTGGAATGAATTGAGAGCAATAATTAGTCATCCCAAGAAATGACTTGACTTCACCAGCATTGACAGGTTTGGACATGTTTGTGATAGCCTGGACTTTTTGTGGATCAGGACTCACTCCATCTTGAGAAAAGATGTGACCAAAAAACTTGAGTTTCTGTTGAAGAAAAACGCATTTATCTCTGTTCAGCGTTAAATTTTTAGCTTGAAGACACTGCAACACTTGACGCAGAGCTTCATCATGTTCCTGGCGTGTTGTTCCAAAAACCAGGATATCATCACTGTAATTTATGGCATTTGGAACCGTCTGTATGACCTGACGGATAGCATTTTGAAACAGCTCTGCTGCGGATACGATTCCAAATGACAGTCGTTTGTATCGTCGTAACCCAACATGAGTTGAGAATGTTGTTATTTGACGTGATTCTTCATCAAGTTCTAGTTGATGATAACCTTTATTTAAGTCCAATTTAGAAAAGAAACTTGCACCTGTGAGTCGATGTATGATATCATCCATAGTAGGAGTAATATGACGCTCTCTTTTGATGGCAACATTAGGACGACGCATATCAACACATATTCTCACTGCGTTTGGTTGACCTGGTTTGGGCACTACCACAATAGGGGATACCCATGGTGTTGGGCCAGATACCTTTTCAATTATATCTAAGTCTTCAAGAGTCTGTATTTCTTCTTCCACTTGTTTCCTTATATTTATAGGAATGCGCCGATGTTCTTGTGCAATTGGGATGACTGAGTGGTCAATGTGAAGATGAACTTGATAATCTTTAAGTTTTCCAATGCCATGAAAAAGATGATCATACTCCTGTAGTAAAGCATCCACATCACTCTGTAGTGGTTTTGGGTCATGTATGACAGGAGTGATTTTGGGAGTGTCATTTAAGATAGAAGGAGAATCATGCGTATGTGCCACAATTTGTATAAGACCCAACTCTGAAGCAGTATCCAATCCCAAAAGATTACCTCTTGCATACTTGGTGACATAAAATACAGCTTTTGTCTTTTTGTCATTTTTGCGTGCAATGATGTCAAAAGAACCCTTTAGTGGAAGAGGTCGTTTATTACCATATGTGAATATTTTCACAGATGTTGGATTCAAAATGATATTGCCATGCAGCTTCTTGAAACTGGTAGCATCCATTATATTTACAGAAGCACCGGAATCTATTAGAAAGTCAACAGAAGTGTGTTCCAAAGTGATTGCAGTTTTTGGACTGACCTTGTTGTTTCCAACCTGATGAATCATGTAGATAAATCCTTCTGACTTGTCATCACTGTCAGATGATTCTGCAGCTAGATCCATTGTAGAATGCTGTTCCACACAACGCACTGTTTGTCGCCTGGCTTTAAATTGCTGTGAAGATTGTCTGGGTGTAGACTTGATTTCTTTGGATTTGCAGACTGAGGAAAAGTGATTTATTTTTCCACATGCAGTGCAAGTTTTTCCAGTTGCAGGACAGTCTCCTGAATGTGGATAGGGGCGCCCACACCTGTAACATGCTTTAGCTTTCCCTGTCTCCAGAATGGAGCTTGTGTCAGTATGTAATTTATTGCACACTTGCAGCTGGTTCATACCCCTCTCCATGTCTGTAGCATGTGTCTCTGAAAGTTCTAGACTTCTAGCATATTGTTGCAGTTCAGTCAGCGTCATTTCAGATTTAAGAGCACGTCTGCGTAACTTTCCACATTTACCAAATGCAATTAACTGCTGCTTAATTTCATCTTCTACATCATGGAACTGACAAGGTTTGGCAAGAATCCTTAATCTAGTAATATATGCATCAACAGATTCAGTTTGTAGTTGCATAGCTGTCCTGAACAAGTATTTTGAATGTGACAGACTGCATTTTGGAGCAAAGTAGGCATTCAGAGAGCCCCTGCATTTGTTATAATCACTGGTGTCTTCCTCTGGCAAAGTATCATACAGTTCATATATCTTGGGGCCAGCACTGATAAGAAGGATGCTTTTCTTTTTGCTGTCAGAAGTTATCCCCATGGCTTCAATAAAGTGTTCAAACTGGGCAAGCCATTTTCTCCATAATTCTGCTGCATTAGGGGCATCAGTATGCAGAAACTGAGGAATTAATGCTAGCATGTCAGCCATGATTACTAAGAGGAATATATACTGTAGTTGCTGAATGTAAGTAATCAAAAGTTTATCCTCGTCGCCAGTTGTTGTATCTTGACATACCTTTGTTGCTTTCAATTAATCTTGCACACTGAAGATTAGATGTTTTATTTCTTATGTATAAATGATACTTGCAGGAGTACAGTTAGACATCCCCACATGCTTGCTCTCCTTCTCCTTCTTCCATCTCCCCTTACTTCCTGGTCACATGTTCTATCCTACTGCAAGATTCTTAAAGAGATACTAACTTATCTAGCTAATGCACATAAACTATCTTTATATATACTACAGCCTCTGCAGCTGCTCAAGATATCAGGAGCTCCGTGTCATTACAATAACCCCGCAGACCCTTGCAGTGGCGGGGAGGCGCTGTATAGGTGTGGGCACTGGGGGTCTGCAGCGCTATTGTATTGACGCTGCCAATGCCACCTGCCAGGAGCTCACCTGTGGCCGGAGCCCAGAAAAATTATCCAAATGTTCCTTATTACTCCTGTGCCCATCGGCCTCTTGCCCATATCTGTATTATTTTACCATTCCTAAATGTATCACATATGAGCCCTGTTTATCTTACTTCCCCCTTTCTGTATTTACCCCTGCACCTCTCGCCTCTATTCCTCTGTAACCCTAAATGTTTCATTCCCTTCTTCCCACACTCACTTCATCCTTCCTTTTATCAATCCTACACCTCTCCTTCCCTCCCTGTCTGACCCTATGTACCTCTCATTTCATCTCTCATTCCTGCACCTTTCCCATGTTTCACTCTATCAGCCATGTGCCTCTCCTTCTCTCGCTATCTGACCATGGGGCTAGATTTATTACTAAGCTTCAAAAGTGATAAAATGGAGAGTGATCTTATTGGCTACCCCAAATCATATGACAGTTGTTGACAGTTGATAGCCAATAAGATCCTGCTTTGAAATCAGAGTAAATCAGAGCCTGCACATCTCAATTTTATTTATTTTTTTAAACGTAAAAATCCCTAATCCAAAATGCTTGTGGTCTCGAGCATTTCGGATAAGGGATACTCAACCTGTATCTCCATTCACAGCGATGTAGACCACGTGGAAGTCATATCTATGAGATACTGTACAGTAGGGAGTGAGTGATACAGTGGTTTACATGTGTCTTCAGATAATAAGAACGAAACCAGGAATACTTTTAACAATAATAAAGCCCAAATCACGGAAAGGTAACTTGGCTATTAGAGGCATGCGCTAAACAGTACGCAGCAACGATGTATGTGGACACATCTGTATGTGAACAATATTAACTCCCTGATCCACTTTTTAAATAGTAAATACAAACAAGAGACATTGCCTTAATCTACACACAATTACATGTATGAAAAAACTGTGCCCAACATCATATTTATATAAAATAAATGCTGATAAAATATTGCTCAGCACAATATTTTAGGAACAAAAACTAAAATGTAATTCTATGGTGTTGAGTGACATATCATAATGACATATTTTTTACTTTAGTTGGGGTCAGACATAAAACAAACATCAGTCATCTGTGTAATAAGGCTTCTTTGGTAATGGGCAGCCAACTAGTAAATGTGCTCCAATAAACACAATGAAATAACGAACATCGTGTCATAAATGGTGGAGAATCGTTTGGCTGCATGCGTATGGTTGGAGTTACGATTGAATTCACCCAGAGAGGATGTTCGCACGCGCGTCATTCGCATGGCTGCCTGTGAATGTGAGTGCGAGCGTATCAACCAGAATAAGGCCCACAGTGTAACCGGAGCCCTGCTAATTCAGTTGGGCTCTGGCCCATTGGCTGTGAGTGCTATCTATATAATTCTGTAGACGTAAACACACGCATTAACACACCATATGGTTTCCTTGTTTTTTATGAAGGAAAGGGAGAACCAAATCCAACTTGCAACTGGCCAGGGATGAACTTCATCCCTGGCTTAACTTAAGTATATACTGTATAAAAAGTTCAATATTACAGTGAGTCAGAGGCATGAAAGACCATAAAATACAGTAATACATGAGATATTTGACACCTCATTTTATTAAAAGGAAAGAATTATCTGAGTGGGTGTGCCTGATCGGGCTGTGAATAAAAGCAGCGTAGGAGGAGCGTCTCTCCTTGCACATATGTATCAGCAGTACTTACAGTATTACTGCATATCGTCAGACAGAAAGAAAGATTGATTGAATTAATGAGAATTGGAAGGCAAGTTACTCAGGAGATAGTTCTGCGATAAGTAGGTGTCACTTTCGCTTATACAGGAACATAGTCATAATGCTGATGGGGCATTCTGAACACTGGGCTTGGACAAGACAAGTACTGTAATTCAATTACAGTACACAGACCTCTCTCCCAGTGTGTCAAACAGTAAGGGTGCATTGTCTCTGTCTATCACTGCATTGCCCCCCTTCCTGCTTATTGACAGCAGCTTAGGCAGAACCTGCCAGCCTGGGCACAGTTTGGCTGAAACAGAGATCTCAAGCAGGTAAGTAAGGGGATAGGAGGAGTGGGTAGGAGAGGGGATTGATTATTGTATTTAAGAATGTAAGAATAATTGGTTTCTTAAGATAAAGTTTTGGTTTTTTTTTCAACTGAGGAGGTAATTAGGGGGTTAATAAATGTAAACTGAATTACTGTATTTTTTATGTTGTGGCTGATTAATCATGAGGCTTACAGACTTACAGTATGTATGTAATTAATTATTGTATAGGTGTTAATTAAAGGAATTATATTGAATGGAGTTGTTTAGATGATACTTTAGTAAAATAGGGGGTAATTCAGACATGATTGCTGCTGACCGAATTAGCAACGGCCATCGAACAGGTAGCCGCCGTCCCACTATATTGAGATTCTGCCTTGTGAATTGATGTGCTCTCTGTGTAAATAGATGTGTACACCTAGCCTAGAATTTGCAGCTGAATGAAAATGTCTCAAATCCTTATTAACAGGCTCAACATTGAATGATTTTTCCACTGGGCACCAGTCATCGCAACAGAAAAAAAAGACAAAAATAACCATGCTCAGAGCAGCTATATAGAAACTATCTAAGGAGATCGCCCTCGGCGGCTTCAATTAGGGAGAAGCCCGGAGAGGAGACTGATCATCAGCACTTTATGGGCTCGGGACTGAGCCCAATATCATTAAGCCCTGCCCCAGTACAGCAAAGACTGTGATTTATGGGTCTGCGCGGAGGGGGTGGGGCTATACTGATGCAATTTGTGTCATTTTAGCCCTGCCCCCTCACAAAAGAGCCGTGAATCACAGTATTTGGATGGCGGGGCGGGGGGTTTGCTGTGTCCAGGGGCATCAATAAGGCTTGCCCACCTTTTTGGGGACCTGATTTTCGGGAGCGTCCTGGGCCCTTCTGGTAGGGTAGGCAAGTATGATATATGGAGGTTGTTGTGATATTATTTGTGTTATAATGAGGTCACTGTACTGATTTCTACATTATCCAGCAGTTACAATGAAATGCTTTGTGACTGCCATGTAAAGTCTCACACCTATAGAAAGTGTAACGGTCAATTAGGTTGATTCGCAAAGCTGCACAATTCACAGCTTTGTGAGTCAACCAAACGCCACCCACATGACCCCCACCTCGCCCGCCAAGTTTTCCTGCACACATACAAATGTGCCCCCTTGGGAGCAGGAGCCCGGTGGCAGATGACTCCATTGCCTCCCAGAGTTACGCCTCTGTGTTCAGCTGATGGGTGGTGTAAAATAATGAGGTACTGCTCTCCCTCCCTGGTCAGCACCACTACTCTCACCCTATCTCCCTACTCTTCACCACTACTCCCACCCTCCATATCTGCTCCATACCACTACTCCCATCCTCCCTCCCTGCTCTTCACCACTACTCCCACCCTCCCTGCTCCACACAACTCCCTCCCAGCTCTGCAAAAAAAAACCTCCCAGCTCTGCACCACTACTCCCACACTCCATATCTGCTCTATACCACTACTCCCATCCTCCCTCCCTTAGATGGTGTCCTCCAAAGTAGCACGCTGGAATTGTGCCGCTGGATGTTTAAAAGGAGGAGTAGCCACCATGCACCGGGTGGGATGATTCCCAATTGGGGGAGTGCAATGATTCCATGGGTGGTGATGCACCACAAGTTGTAGGGTCCAGTGGAAGTGTAAGAGTCCACATAAACAATCCTGTAGATGAAGAACAGGTATTCCAACTGACGCATTTCACTGCCAACTGCAGCTTTATCAAAGGTGTCTGGCAGTGACTCCAGTATGGGTATATATACCCTCCCTAATGGGCCAATAATCAGCATGTGTGTGCAAACAATAGCATAAATATATACAATATACATAAAATCAGCTAAGTTATATCGTAACAGGAGACAGACGTACATTATTCAATACATAGTATATAATAGCATCAGAAAATTCGTAAGGAAAAAATAAATAATATAATATGTAAATTAGAGAGGTCACGTGACCCAATTCCATTATGTGAAAATTAGAGCTTGAGGGCCGTTTTTAGTTAGCCTACCATATGTATCCAGACTCATGGCCGATTATTACATACGTCCAGAGTTATAATCTGTAGAAAATAGTGGGCTGAAAGGAAAAGGACGAATCATTCTTCCTATGGAACGCATATGCGTTCCAAATCGCGTGTTAATATTACTTCCGCCGTCATACCGGAAGTATTCAGCAGACGGAGTCATTTGTTAGGCGTACATAGTAATCCTAAAGAAAGGTTCCGTGTATCAAACCGTGTATCAAACCATAGTCTCCAGACAAGTGTGGAGATAATTGGACCCGGAGCAGGTCACATGGTTCGTCTCTCGCAAATCAGAGACCGTGTGTACGGTTTTAATGTCAGTGGTAGTCAAAAAATATATCAATGAAAACCACTTCAATTGTGATCACGTGACCGGACTAATTCCTCACAAAAAGTGTAACATACTTAGAGACAAAGTAGCGGATATTATATGCAGTAAAAATCGATCAATATGGCACAAAAGCGCATATATCACTTGTGTAGTTCTTAGGGGGAATTAGTAAAGATTATACATTTTTCAAGAGTATTTGTAAAATGGTTGACGGATAAAGGGAATAATAGAGAGAGTTTCATTTATATCTAGCAATTTAGTTTATAGCACATACAGGGATGATAGATATGGATTCTAAGCAACATTGTGTGAGGACTAAAGGGATAAACAACTACAGAAAATCTATTCACATAGGGATGAAGAAAAAACAATGTACATATATATAATGATAATGAGGGGATAATAAAATAAGTAAATTAGATGAGAAATAAATAGATGAGAAATAAATAAAAATAAATATAAAAATAATAATTATATTAATATATAATAATAATAATAATAATAAAACTGCATTGCTTCATTCAGACCTTTATGGAACAGGAAGTCCATCGGTCTAAAGGTCTGAATGAAGCAATGGAATTGAATATTGTACTTAAGCCCCCTCAATCTGATCTATTATATTACAAACATGTTACTGCCCCTAATTAATTCTAGGTTAATAACTGGATTACGCATTAATGTCCAGATATCTATATATTTTACATTTATTGCTAGATTTGAGACAATGGGATCTCTACAACTATTGATGTACCTGTTATAACTGCATATATATATATATTGCACAATTGAAATATCTATATATATTTTTATTCTTTTCCCTTTTTTTTCCATTTCTTCTGGTATTTTTATTATTATTATTATATATTAATATAATTATTATTTTTATATTTATTTTTATTTATTTCTCATCTATTTATTTCTCATCTAATTTACTTATTTTATTATCCCCTCATTATCATTATATATATGTACATTGTTTTTTCTTCATCCCTATGCGAATAGATTTTCTGTAGTTGTTTATCCCTTTAGTCCTCACACAATGTTGCTTAGAATCCATATCTATCATCCCTGTATGTGCTATAATCTTTACTAATTCCCCCTAAGAACTACACAAGTGATGTATGAGCTTTTGTGCCATATGAATTGATCGATTTTTACTGCATATAATATCCGCTACTTTGTCTCTAAGTATGTTACACTTTTTGTGAGGAATTAGTCCGGTCACGTGATCACAATTGAAGCGGTTTTCATTGATATATTTTTTGACTACCACTGGCATTAAAACCGTACACACGGTCTCTGATTTGCGAGAGACGAACCATGTGACCTGCTCCGGGTCCAATCATCTCCACACTTGTCTGGAGACTATGGTTTGATACACGGAACCTTTCTTTAGGATTACTATGTACGCCTAACAAATGCCTCCTACTTGACTCCTATACTATTCACTCCGGGTCCCGCCGTCTGCTGAATACTTCCGGTATGACGGCGGAAGTAATATTAACACGCGATTTGGAACGCATATGCGTTCCATAGGAAGAATGATTCGTCCTTTTCCTTTCAGCCCACTATTTTCTACAGATTATAACTCTGGACGTATGTAATAATCGGCCATGAGTCTGGATACATATGGTAGGCTAACTAAAAACGGCCCTCAAGCTCTAATTTTCACATAATGGAATTGGGTCACGTGACCTCTCTAATGTACATATTATATTATTTCTTTTTTCCTTAAGTATTTTCTGATGCTATTATATACTATGTATTGAATAATGTACATCTGTCTCCTGTTACGATATAACTTAGCTGATTTTATGTATATTGTAAATATTTATGCTATTGTTTGCACACACATGCTGATTATTGGCCCATTAGGGAGGGAATATATACCCATACTGGAGTCACTGCCAGACACCTTTGATAAAGCTGCAGTTGGCAGTGAAATGCGTCAGTTGGAATACCTGTTCTTCATCTCCAGGATTGTTTATGTGGACTCTTTCACTTCCACTGGACCCTACAACTTGTGGTGCATCACCACCCACGGAATCACTGCACCCCCCCAATTGGGAATCATCCCACCCGGTGCATGGTGGCTACTCCTCCTTTCAAACATCCAGCGGCACAATTCCAGTGTGCTACTTTGGAGGACACCATATAAGTGAGTAATCCACCACCATTCAAACAGTTTCCTCCCGGTTCGGCGGACACCGCTTTGGCTCCACTGGGGTGACGTATCCCCCTTCTACTCCTACATACCCCTTCTCCCCTCTGGTCCCCAACAGACGAGGGGTATCACTTTGAAGCGGAAGCCGACTGACCTCCAATGGCTAAATAAGTGCCGTTTATTCTCGTGAGGATCCCATTATCATCTGAGTGGAAACCATGGGATACTAACATCCTACCCAAATTGGTAAAGTGCACTCACCAGTGACTATTTTTCTTCTCTCCCCCCCCCCCCCTACATCCTTCCCCTGAAATTTTTCATCTATTTACATCTATTGGGCCCATCTACATTTAAACCAATCCTGTGATGTGAAGAACTCTTTTTCATGTCAGCTGGCAATTGTCTTTACATTGTGATTGTATTTTATGCTTATGTCTAATTTTGTGTTTATGTTTTTATTCTTGATTTTAAACAGTAAAACTTTTACAGTACAGTAAACAATTGTGTGCCATTGAGCGTGATTGGTGCTGTTGGTTTTTCTTGGTGGGGACTGACTATCCCCCCTTTTTGAGCAGCAGCTAACCTTAGAGGGACATACCTTGTCAAGCGTCTGCACGCTCCTTGGATTATTCCTCGGAATTCCTCTTTCCTTGTATTACAATAACTAATCTTTATCATTAAAATAATTTTTAAAGGTGCCCATACACGGTGCGACAGGGCAGTGCGATGCGTGCTCCCGTGCACATCCCATCGCACAGCACATAAAGTCTGTACAGCCCATGCTTTCAGTACTAGATTGCATCGTATCTAGTACAAAAAGTACGGCGCTGTAGCATATTGTATGCTTTTTGTACTAGATGCTATGCAATCTAGTACTAAAAGCACAGAGCTCATCACACCATGTACAGGCACCTTTACCTACATGTTTTAGCAATATTTAAATTTAATAACGGTTGAAAAACAAACAAACACGATATTTATTTGCAATGATCAGGGAACCTCTGCACTAGCTGCGGCGCTACCTCCCGACAGGGTTACCTACCCTCCCGGAATGGCCGGGAGGGTCCCGGAAATCAGGTCCCCCTCCCGGCCCCCCAGAAAGAAGGGCAACCCTCCCTCGGTGGGGGTCTGCGGGTCAAATGGTGTGAATCGTGCCATTTTATCCCCGCCCACCGCCATGCAATGCCTTTAGAATGGCATTGCACGGCGGTGGGTGTGGCTAAAACGACACACCCGCTCTGGCCACGCCCAAAAACAAGTAGCCACACATGTGGCTCCGCCCCCATCCCAACCCTTTTCACTCCCCTCAGCCCCCCCCCACGCATCCCCTGGTCCCCCGGCGCTCAGATGCCCAGCCTCGCCACCACCCAGGTGCCTGGAGCGCCACCGCTCAGGCACCCGCCACTCAGATGTCCAGACACCGGAGAAGTGACCCCTGAGTGCTGCTGTTCAGCTGATGGGTGGTGTAAAATAAAGAGGTACTGCTCTCCCTCCCTGGTCAGCACCACTACTCTCACTCTATCTCCATACTCCTCACCACTACTCCCACCCTCCATATCTGCTCCATACCACTACTCCCGTCCTCCCTCACTGCTCTTCATCACCACCACCCCCCCCCCCCCCCCTGAGCTGGCTGCCCTCTCCTGGAAAGGGCAGCCAGAAAGTAGGTAAGTATGCCTCCCGATACAGCGCAAACTCATCTCCGCTGTGTGCGTAGGCTGCAGGGTTGCCACCTGATCTCTTCTCAGGTAGGCAGCCCCCCCCCACGCATCCCCTGGTCCCCCGGCGCTCAGATGCCCAGCCTCGCCACCACCCAGGTGCCTGGAGCGCCACCGCTCAGGCACCCGCCACTCAGATGTCCAGACACCGGAGAAGTGACCCCTGAGTGCTGCTGTTCAGCTGATGGGTGGTGTAAAATAAAGAGGTACTGCTCTCCCTCCCTGGTCAGCACCACTACTCTCACTCTATCTCCATACTCCTCACCACTACTCCCACCCTCCATATCTGCTCCATACCACTACTCCCGTCCTCCCTCACTGCTCTTCATCACCACCACCCCCCCCCCCCCCCTGAGCTGGCTGCCCTCTCCTGGAAAGGGCAGCCAGAAAGTAGGTAAGTATGCCTCCCGATACAGCGCAAACTCATCTCCGCTGTGTGCGTAGGCTGCAGGGTTGCCACCTGATCTCTTCTCAGGTAGGCAGCACCAGCGGGTGCCCCCCAAACCTCCAATGTAAAGATGAGCCAGTCCCTTGGAAATTGCCTAGTTTGCCTATGCCTAGGGACAGCTCTAAATTTACCCCACACACTGGAGAAGCCCGGAGAGGCAACAGCAATTTATTCCTAGCAAACTACACCCACAACACTTTTTGGGTTGCATGAGTAGGTAGAAAAGTTGGGCCACTTGCTTGAGTCTGCCACCCAGGCTGAAAGTTACCAGCCAGCCCCTGTTTGTATTCAGTAACTCCAATTCTATCTGGATGATATTTGGAATAATATATTGTACAGGGTAATCAATCAGTGGTTTCAGTGGATAAAAAGGTAGTGTCGTTTAATTCAGAAAAAACTTACAGTATTTTTTGTACATCTAAGTGTAGGTTTCACATAAATATTTTTGTATTTTGTTCAGTACTTCCTTGTTTTCTGTATTAGCCCATTCACAGCTTCTTGCTGAAGTAAAAACAAGTTCCTTATTTCCTCATCCTCTTGTTATTCAGCAGTTTCTTCTCAGCCGTGGGGGAATCTTAAAAGATTTTTGTTGCAGACATTTACATAGCTTTTTTGTAGCGTTGGGCTATTTGAGTTGGATGTAATATTGTATATCAGACATCTTTGGTAAGTTCAAGATATTATTGTTTGCTTTAAACACAAAGGGTGGGATGTAATAGCCTCCCTAGTTCGGTGGCCATGTGGGATGCCGGTAAAACTCGGCCGTATATTTACAATGCAAAATCATCCTTTATAAATGATTGCACCTTTCCAAAAAAAAATCCAGTTTGCCCGGCATCCCGCACGGCCACCTAAACTGTGACTATGCTCTTCATCATGAAATTATGATCACTGCTTACTAGATATTTTGACTACATGCAAAACAGATACAACTCTCGTGGCTAAAGAATCAGCGCAAACAACTTGTTCTTGGCAAGAACAAGTTGTTTGCTGTGATTCTTGGGCCATGAATGCCGCATCTAACTGGTCTGTTTGTGTTCCTATGCAGGGCCAGTGCAAGTTTTTTTGGCACCCTATGCAAAACTTATGCCTACTGTCCCCCCTAAACACCACCAGTTACCCACTTTCTCAGTCAGTGAGGTCAAAGTGCATTTGCGTATAATTTTATTATTGGTTCTTCTCAATATTGGAATTATATACATTAAATACCAATATTGAGAAGAACCAATAATGAAATTATACTACAAGTAATGACTACAAGTCCTAACACTACAGGTAAAGCTGATGTGTAGTTTAATGAAATTTCCTTGGCAAAAAAATCTTATGATGTTGACTATCTATAAATATTTCTATAAGTATGTTCTACAATAACCATAGGGCTCCATCCAATAGGTGGAAGACCCATTGCAGAATTAGGTATCCATCGTACCTTAAAGCCCATTAAGGAAACCTGCACAATGTCACTAGTAGAATACTTTTCAAAGTCTATTAAAGGTAAAGTACAAACTTTCTACCAACAATATCGTGATTCTCAAAAATGGTAAAAAGGCTGACCATCCTTAAGGTTACATGTAGATAATTATCTTGAAGTAATTAGTAAATGAATGATAGTATTTACTTGTGTGTTCCCCATCTGTTACTATTATTTAGTCCATTATATAGATATCTATGGAATTATCTCTCCTCCTGTGAGTATTTACTATTGTGTTCTACTCCTTGTAGATTTACAAACATTTGCACCCCTGATGAAGTCTCACAAAGAGACGAAATGCGTCGGGTAAATGTTTTGACTACAAGTCCTAGGGAAAACCATATCCATGACAAGAAATTTACATGAAAATCCTGTTTTATATTATATTTTAATAAATGTTTTTTTTTATGTATAAAAAGTAAGTCTTTGTTCATGGATTTGTGAAATAAGGAAAGACAGGAATTACCATCCACTATTGTAGGGCGCCGTCGTATAACACTATTGTGGGTATATATATATATATATATATATATATATATATATACACATACATACATACAGAACAAGGTTCCCAGCTCCCACCGGCGACCAGGAACAGCATGTCACTGCAGCAATACTATAATAAGGAAGCATCTTTATTTACCTCAACGGCTTGTTTTGGGGCTACAGCCCCTTTCTCAAGAGAGACACAGATACAAAATCCACATAACAACCTAACTTAATAAGGCATTATGGCACCATCTCCTGACCACGCCGCCACTCCGTGGATCCCACTGTCAGACATCGGGCCGCATAGAGATGAAATCAGCAGCTCTCACCCGTGTCTTCATCTCCATGGTAACTCGGCACAACAGACGGGAATCCGGGAGCCATGCCACCTGTAAGCAGGAGACAGGTCACATTACAAAAATTACACTTAAAAACAAAATATCTAAATAAGTCCAGTGACACTGCTGGTAAGACCAGTACTGACATTACGTCCACTGGGACAGCCGTATAAGTCCAATACTACCGTTAAGTCCAGTTCTGCCATTAAGTCCAGTATTGCCATTAAGTACAGTGTTACTGCCATTAAGTCCAGTATTGCCATTAAGTCCAGTGTTACTGCCATTAAGTCCAGTGGAAATGCCGTTAAGTCCAGCAGTACAGCGAAAAGCTGTATAAGTCCAGTGACAGTCCAGTGGCACTGCTGTTAAGTCCAGTAGCACTGCCGTTGAAGTCCATTGGTACTGCTGCATAAGTCCATTAATACTTCTGTTAAAGTCCAATGATACTGCTACATTAGTCCAGTCCAGTTGTGAAATCTATCACAGGGTTTCACAGGTAAGTGTTTCTGTTCTTTCCTTACAGGTGTGTAAGTATCATAAACATATAATTTTTACAAAAATAAATTACAACGGTATAATAAAGAAAGTTTTATTAGTCGGGAACCCGGCTTCCTTGTAGCTATAAAGATTCAAGGTTAATTGTATGCAAAATATTAACAGAATAAACAATTTATTATTCACAGAATGGGTATTATGCAATTCAGTATTTCACGTTCAATACATTTACAACTCATATTTATGGGTCACAATATTAAACAACTTCCTAGCAATTACTGTATGATAGAGGCCTCTATATTACTAGAGTTATTATTGCGCAATAATGGGCTGACCTACAATAGTCTTGGAGTGTTCCTTTCATAACTGTTTGACACCCGCAGCTTTCTCTGCATGTAACTTAGCATGGCTCTTTCCCTTTAGTTCTCTCTTCCTCCTTACTGCAGCTTCAGTGGAGATTCCTTAATGAACTGTCTGCTACTTGTAATAAATACCTTTCTTGAGAAGCACTAATGAATGCCTTATAGATATCTAGTCCCTGTTTTATCCTGCCTCAGAAGACACTTATAGAACAATAATATGCTGCCTGCAGAAGTTATCCTGTGTAGTAATGAAGGATCATTTAATAGTCAATCCCTGGATACAATCGGGTGTAAGGTCCCAATAAATTACAACTATAAGCACTGATGGTAATTTGGCTCACTACAGCTGGAGTAGGTGAGTCGGGTGCTGCTGCGGAGATTTTACTATCAGCTGTCAGCTCCGTTTGCACTAAGTTATTCTGTGTGTGGAGTGGGGCTGGCCTTAGCTTTATTAGTCTGCCTTTTGGGGTGGGCTGGTAGTCACTCACCACTCCCCTCTCTATATGCTGCAGGGCCCGCCCGGTCTCTGCCTCCGGTGCCGCCCCTCACTGGCGCCGTCCATCTCCTGCACCAGCCGCCTGACTTCTGTGAGGTAACGCTGCCAATCACCTCAGACACCGGCCGGGTCTGTCCCTCAGCTGCCTCCGCCTGCTCTGACCCGGCTCTCCTCAGTTCCCGCCCAGCGGTGACGCACCTCACTTCAGCCTGGCCTTCTGCTGTGGGTGCCGCCTCCTGACTCACGCGGCTTTCTCCTGTCAGCGCCGGACGGACACTGCAGCAGCCGGGAACTCGTCTGGGCTTACTCAGCCTCTGGCAAGTCAACTCTTTTTCTTCCCCAGCATCGCTGTCTGTCACAGCTATGCTGCGCTGCTCTGCTGTTCTACCTCTCCTCAGGGACACTCTATGTCAGCCCCGCTCTGCTGTTAACCCCTTCCTGAGGGGAACTGCCCTCTCAGCTGTTAACGGCTGTCCTTATAAATATCCCTCCTCATGCTCAGCACCAGTTTCCCGCTCAGCTCATGGGCATAAAAACTTTATTAAAGTGTTCACCACGAGTCCGAAATTGCATACCCTCCAACATGACCCATTCCATTAGGTACAAAATGCTCTGTTTCTGGCCTACTTACCAGTGGCAGTTGCAGAGGTGAGGCTGCAGCACAGTCCAATATTCAAAAAGGGGAGCCACACCTAATGCCACTCCAAACATCACTGTCCTGACTCACTGGCAGTTGATGTGACCTCCCCTCTGAATTTTGGACTGTGCTGGAGTCCAACCTCTGTAACTGCCACTGGCAGGGAAGTCCAGGAACAGAGCATTTTGTACCTAATGGAATGGGTCATGTTGGAGGGTATGAAATTGTCGCCCCTTCAATCAGGGGTATTTGGTTAGGCTGTGTTTAAAGTCACCTTGAAAAAGCTGCTTTGTGCGGCGAAACGCATTGGCCCAGGCTCCTAACTGCCCACCAAAAACGCTGCCTTCCACTACCACCTTCTTCCACTGAAAGCCCATTGGAGATCCTTATTTGCCTACCATCATCGGCCTATTGACCTGGAGTGAGGCACTCACCTTCTGAAGGCAAGCCACCTATCTAATACCCACCCAGAGTCATCCAGCGGACATCAAAACAACATCTTTCATTCCAAGTTGGGAGGCTCGCTACCCCCTTCTAAAATCTGGATGAAGTTACAACTGAGTACCGCTGTGGCTAAGCTTTAAACCATTCTCCGGCTACCCATTGAACTGTGGACTGAAAAAGGTGACATCACTATTTCAGTGGATGCAGCACTTTTCATTTCCCTCTTCCCTCCCCTTTCCCTCCTTTTATTGTGTATATTGAATTTCATGTGTTTATATTGTAGCATGCTATTACATAATTAAAATCCAATTTTTTATTTTTAATATTCCTCACTCTGTCATCAATAAGCGCAGTCTACCACCCTTCTTTGTGTTTAAAGTCCATGGGGGATTACCTTTTAGGGTAGCCCACTTCCCTCTGAGAGGGGCTCCCACGTATTATGGTAATAATAATTGTCTCTACCCTTTCTATGAAAGTCTGGGCTGTCTTCTATGAAGGCACTTATCTATATATAATGGCATAGCATATAATGTCCCCTATGGGGATGGCATATATTACAAACAAAATTGTATCTTACATTTAAGACCATTCAGTATGGCATCATATGCCCATATTGAAGTTATCACACAGTGATACTGCTGCATAAGTTCACTTCAGTGGCACTGACATTAAAGTCCATTGGTACTGCTGCATAAGTAATACTGCCCATAATTGATTAATTGATTGATCATGCATCTCTTTTTTTTGGCATTACAGTTATGTGCTCTTTGGGGCCTAGTTTTTCTAACTCTGCAGTGCCACTCCTAGATGGGCCACGTGTTTGTGCCGCCCATTTGTGTCGCTTAGCATAGTCATTCAGATACCTCACTGCAACCTATTGGCATAAAAACAACTTTGTGGGATGTGAGGTGTTCAGGAAAGACTGGAAATGAGTGGAAATTAATGTTATTGAGGTTAATAATAGCGTAGGAGCAAAAAAAAAAAAAGAATTCTGCAATTTTAGCAATTTTTATGGTTTAATAAAAAAAAATACAGATCCAAAACAAGAAACACAACAAAACATGATAGTGGGTGGTGTTTTGGAACAAATACAGATCCAAAACACGTTTCACAAAACACTAAAAGTGGCCGGTGCGCATCTATAGTATAGGCACAATACTGTACTGAAGAATCTTACATTTTTTTAGGAGAGAATCCCAGAATTTGTGGTTTTTTTTTTAGTGCTGATAGATGGGGGGCCTTAAGCCCCTGAGGAGAGCATGGGGAATATCCTTGTATGGCCCAGCACAAACTTTCCCATGTTCTTGTAGGCCTATTCTTCCCTGGACTCCAGACGTCTGGGCAGCAGTTTTACTCCTGATGCATTGGTAGCGTTCAGGACTCTGCAGTGCATCTCATTGCCTCTTGGGGTTCTCTGGTGTCAGTGGATCCCCTTGATTACTATGAATCCAGGAGGTGCTATTAAAATTAGTTGTGATGTGACTTCTGTCTGGGCTGAAGGGCAGCACCTAGATTTTGTTGGTCTGCAGACTGTCCACTCCTAGTACATATTCTGTGACCAACAAGGTACTGTAAGTGTTTTTTGAACTTTTGCAAACATTTTCTCTATGTACATTTTGTTGGAAATATGTGTGGATAGGTTCTCAAGGAGCGGAGTTTGAGCAGGATGTCATACAGCTCACCAGCCGGTAAGTTAATGCAGGAACCGGATTGTGATCCACTGTAATGCTCTAAAACGATGAATAAGATGGCACTGAGCATGTGTAGTGGTAGAATCGAAGCCATCTTGACAAAGGGTATGATGCCTCCCTGAGGAAGCAATATGGAGTCTGTGCAGTAGTGGTCTTCATCTTCAACAAGTCTTACAGTATTACTAGGTGCACTGTGTCGGGGATGCAAATCAGCAGGATGTACATTCTAACTACATTTTTTCTTTATACTTTCACAGATTCAGTCTAAAAATATTGTTATTGTCTTCCGAAAGTATGGATCTAATAAACATATCTGAGTTTGACCCATCCTTTAAGCCCGTGCTGCCATCATATTGTATGCATGTTGATGTAGGCAAAATTATAAGTAAAATGGAAGAAAGACACAAAGAGATACGTGAGCAGCTGACCAAAGGTCCCAACTACTCAATGAGAAGTGAAGCAAAGAGGTTGAGGAATCTCTTGGATGTAGAACCCACGACAACGTGGTCTCCACAAGAGCTGGCATCTGCTGGCTTGTTCATGACAGGTGTAGAGTACAGTTGTCAGTGCTTCTGCTGTGGGCTGGTGCTGTGCAAGCAATCAATAATTGCCACTCCATTGGAGATCCATAGAAAATTCAACCCTTTATGTGGATTTATTCAGGGAGATGATGTTGGGAATATCTCAAAGTATGACATTCGCTTGCAGCCTGCGCATATTAGTCTGAGGAAGGAATCAATGCAGGAGGAACAGTCCAGATTGCAAACGTTTTCCTGCTGGCCTGCGTATGCTCTAGTGGAGCCATGTGTTCTTGCACAAGCTGGATATTTCTTCACAGGTAATTTTCTTTGTTATTTTTGTTCCCAATTGTTTTACTGTATTTATCAGTTTTATACTATTTAGTGTGTAAATGAAGTACTGTACGGTATGTTGAATTTGATGAAAATATGTGACTTAGTTTAATGCATTCAAATAGCGGAATACTAGCCAAAGGGGATATAGCAACTGGCATCCAATTTGAAGTTAGGATTTCGGTTGTCTTTGATAAAAACTCCACATACCACCAGAACCCCTCCTACCACCTCAATGTGCCCATCTGACCTCCCCACATTCCTGTCAGACTCCCCCACTGTGGAGCAGAAGGTTTGGCACTTGTGTAGTTTCACAGGGCTTGCTTTGCTCGCCCACGCTGCGGGCTCGGTGGCTCGCTACGCTCGCCATGCTGGCGCCGTGAAACTACACAAGTACGGAAGGTTTCTCTGAAAGACAGAGTTGATAATTCGGTACTTGTGTGTTATCTGGGTGCCCATCGCATTGCTTCGCATACCACTAATTAAGGTATGCAATGGGACCCAATTTCCGGGCGCACAGACCCGCACTGTGCGATAAAATATTGCATTGCATGCCATTAGAAATGGCATGCGATGCGATATTAAATTCTACAGGCACCCTGATGGGTGATTACTATGTTAAATGCACCCCCATTGTTAACGCCACCCCCACTAACAACGGCCACCTGAAGTGTGGTGAGTGCAGCGAGGGCACGCTGCTCTCACCACGCTTCGGGATCGGTGGCTCGCTGCGCTCGCCACACTATCTAAAATCAACTCCACGCCGACGTGGATAGTGGGGGTATGAAAAGGTCGGAGGACGCGTACCACCGCCCCTCGCAGGCTGGCTGCGCTAGCTGGCGTTAACAATGGGGGTGCATTTAACATAGTAATCACCCATCAGGTCCAATTTGGTCACATCGCATCACATGCAATGCGACCAAAACTATGTCGTACGATGGAAATCTTGGGCGCCCAGATAATACACAAGTACCGATAATTCAAACGTGTAGGTTCTGGGTATTGGCTATTGAGCTGTATGACACCCCAATGGGTATAACGGTGAGTATGGCTATACCGAACACCTGCTTTATCTTCAGTAAAACCACTCCAATAGTTAATCCTCAAGCCTGTACACACATATTTACAACACAAAGTGGGTGGACGTATCTGGTTAATTGGTCAAAAAGATGTTATGATTTACCATAATGTTTTGTCATTTAAAATAATGCAGGTACAAGAGACAACGTCCAATGCTTCTCTTGTGCTGGATGTCTGGGGAACTGGGAGGAAAATGACGACCCTTGGAAGGAACATGCAAAGTGGTTTCCACAGTGAGTTCTACGAATGTGTGGCTAATGTGTGATTTGTGATTTATTCCCATATACACCCATTTTGGGGGGTTAGCCACACATATTAAGTACTCCCTGCATGTATAATGGAGGGGCAACAGCAATCTCCTATACCTGCTGCGATCCCATCTATGCCGCCACCAGCCTCATCACCCATAGGTTTCTATGGGGCATGCAATGCTGCCCGATGTTCAATAATGGGCAGCAACGCATCAGGTCCCTGTGCTGCAGCCATTCTGAGATGGTGGTAGCCCATTGTAGCATGTAGGCTAGAGACCGCACTGCCGGCAGGGCAGTGCAGATAGCGGGTCGTAAAGAGGGTTAGCGCTGACTGCTCCTCCAATACAGAACTCCCCCCTGTGAGTACTGTGCCTGGACACTTCAGTGTCACCCGTAGCTGGAGCCAGTGGCATCACGGGTGAGAGATACGACAGCCTCATACAGACTCTCCCTAAGACTCCGGGCAGACGAGCATAGCCCCCTTCCACCCACGTCAGTTGCCGCAAACAAACATCTACTTGCGGGTAAGCAGCTGACTGAACTATCTATGTGAACAGGACATACTGTATCACATGTAATTGATTTGCTCCTTGAGATCAACCCACATAATTGGAATGTGTAACTTCCAGGATAACGGACACACTGGGATTTATTCAATAAGGCCGGCGAGGAGGTTAAATGGCGGGGATCACTTAAAAAAACAAGCGTCTGCGCCGGCCGCTCATCGTTACACAATATGCCACACACCACAATGTCCCTTACACATTATTCGATACACCGCAATGATCATTGCACATTATGCAACACACCGTAATGCCCCTTTCACATTATGCAACACACCGCAGTGCCCCATGTGGCATCCCAGAATTGGGGTACCCTTTTCTTTTATGCCACAGACTTACTGGTGGCCAGCACTGACTATGTTTGCACCTAACTGCAGCCCATGCTGCTCCCAGAAACTGTTACAAATTGTGCTGTAGGTGTTAGCTCCCTGTACTAGGTTGCTAAGCAACCGCCCTGCAGCTGCACTCATCACAGGACTTAGGGATCCAGAGCCTACCTGAACTCCCTGAAGCAAAATGATTATGTGCATTGGTGGCTCAGTGGGCGCCAAAGTTAAGGGGGCGTTTCTGCCTGTTGCTGGGCAGAGGTGTATGTATCAAGTGGCTGTGAGGAGGAGCTGGAATACAGGGCGTGAAGTGCTGTGTGGGGAGCACGCCGAAGAGAAAGGAGCACGCAGGGGGTACCTGTGAGGAGCAGAGCGGTACCTGACGGAGAGCGGGGTGAAGCGCCGAGCACAAAGAGAGCAGTGGCGCCAGGCGGAGAGATCCTGCGCAGAGCCGCCGAAGGAGTGGAGCTGGCAGCAATGACTGATCAGGGCGGCCGGACAGAGCAGAGACCAGCATGACGGCAGAGAGAGAGAGAGAGCCGCGGGGACAGCGTGACGCACAAGGAAGCGGCTGTGATCGATGAAAGAGAGAGGGAGACAGAGCAGCAGCGCCCGGCACCCATAGACCGGCACAGCGGCGCTGATTGACGGGAGCCACCCGACGCCAAAAGGCACAGGTACCCTAGCGCTAACCCACTTACCCCTGCCACCTACCATTGCTACTGGCATGTTAGCCCCACTGACACCACCGCACTCAGGAGCCATCTTAGGCCTCCCTACCAACCCGCTGGGACAGGTTGTCTCTACCTCCTCTATACTGACGGCAGCCCATGTCAGCAGGGAAAGGGCTCCCCTATCTGGACACCCAGCTGCAACTAACCCTCTGTATGCCCCTGTGACTTTGTGTGGAAAGCACTAAACCCATAGTTGTTGTGTGGGACAGCAGTGACTCAGGTCTTGCCTAAAAGATCCTACCCCTTGTTTGAATGGCCTGAAGTACCAACACAGTGCCAAAGCTCAGGATGCCTTCGCCATGGATTACAAACCTCTTTATCAATTACTTATTCAATTACGGTGCACCTAGGCTCAAACAGGTACCTTATTGCTTTAGAGAACTGCGCAGTTCAGGGACTTATTCAGTTGTGTCTGGACACTTTTGGTTACTTATGCAAGTATCAGTTGCTGCATCTTACTGTCATTTATTGGTAAAACTATTACATGTCTTTTTGAGGGTTTGCATTGTTTACACTGAAGTCATATTGCCTGGTGATCTCGGTAACGCAGCATACCGTGCGAATTGCGGCCTACAGGAGTTACGGGTGGCCCCATTGCGCACGATATCCTCTTTATAGAACATTTTTATTCTTTGTCTTTCCATTGAATTGATTGTTGAACAGTGTATTGCATTTACTGCGGGGTATTGTGCGAAGTGCGGCCTATGGTGCCACAATATCATAAGGGAGAATTGTCTTTATTCATAAACTGCCAATTGTCATTATTGTTATTGCATTGTTTAGTTATTTTTCATAGCGGTGATTCACAGTCCTTTTCGCTTCAAAAATAAATCCTTTTTGATCACCGTCCTAACGTGTGGTGACCATTCCATGGGGTTGTTCCGTGGTATTGCCTTGCCGGGATGCCTTTGTCCCTCTGCCCTCTGAATTGCAGGCAAGTGAAGCAGTCAGGTAGCAGCCAAGCAGTGCCAGAGGAGAACAGGAACATCAGGTAACGGTCACACACCTGCACGCAGTCTGACAACATCACACCCTTACACATTATACAACACTCCGTAATGTTCCTTGTCTATCATTTTCTAGGATGCAATAAAGAAATTTAAAAAACAAAATTCTGATTGGCTGAGCATTGATTTTCAACCTTTTTTACCTTGCAGCGCACTAAATAAGATTCCAGCAGGTGCAGGACCCGTTGTACTCATGTGCAGAATGGGCCCTGAGTGATTGCATGTGGTTCCCCTTCTGCCTGATTGACAGGAAGAGGTGTTGGGGAGGCGGGGTCGGCTGGTGTTTCCGGAAATGCAGGAGTGTCAAAGCCGGGGTCTGCGTCTGTGGGCGCATACATCCTGCAATCGTAAAGCCCTCTGCAACACCAAGCCTGAGTAAGCTGAGGCTAAAGCTGTGTACACACAGGGGGCGATATTAGCAAATATATCACTGGCAATATATGGTCGACAGGGAGCAGCGCTCGCACACCACATCGGCACCCCCCCCCCCCGTGAAGCCTGTAGCCACCCCCCATGGAGCAGGAAGCGGCGCCCGCACCCCCCATGGAGAAGCATCACAAACCCGGGGAGCAGGTGAGCGGCTGGCTGCTGGCTGTGTTGTCCCCCTTCGGCTTTCCCACAGTATCACCTTTTTACCGCTGATGAAAAGGAAACACTGAGCAATATGATTGCTGAGCAATATATTGCTAGCAATATATTACCAGTAATCATATTGCTCTGTGTGTACACACCATTACTGGCCGTCTGCAGCAAACATATCCTTTTGCATTTTCAGTGGATGGATTAGTAAAATTACGTGTTTGTGGCTTTGCAAATCTGTCTTCTGCTGAATAAGGCCCAGAATCTGTTATAAGTTCACGGTCCTATGTATTGGTGGCTCCAAAGTTTGGCTGCAGCATAGTTCAAAATTCAAATAGGGGAGAAACACCAACTACCAGTGAGTCAGTTTGGAATGACAATTGGTGGCAGTGTCTGTGGCTTCCCTATTTACATTTTGAACTTTGCTGCAGACCCACCTCTGGAGCCGGCATTGGTCCTATGCATTTTCGCGATTGCAAACACAGGGTCATTCTGGGGGATTTCCATGCTGGACCTGCTGATAAGTGATGTTTGACTTTGGAGGTTATTGGAGAGACCTGCGGGATTTTATTTGCTCGCTGTAAATGTCTGTGGGCTAAAAAACTAAACTATTAACTATAATGTTCAATTCCAACATACAGTATGTTACAAAATAATGAAATTAAATTATATTTCTAAAAGGTGTGCATTTCTCCAGAGCAAAAAATCAAAGGATGACATACAGGAATATACTAAGGATTACACAGTATTTCAAGGATTAACGGTAAATATTTTAGTTTGGTAGGTATGGCATTGTATCCATGCATGACTCTGAGGTGGCCGCTGCTCCTAGCACATGATTGTGTGCACCGCCAAAATCTGCATCTGGCTAGTGCAGTGTCTGTATGTTAACATGGCCTCTGTGGCAGCATCTGTATATGTGGGAATGTAACCACTATTACTGACACACAGCTACACTACCATCACACGCCAGCAAAATATATATATTGTGTTCACTACAGGCCACCCCCAGTCGCTGCCTGGGAACGACGATAACTGCCTGTCACAGGGGCCCATTGACTATATGATCGCATACGCAATGCCATCTGGGCGGGATCTATTGCCCAGGGTCACATTGCTATAGGCAATCCACCATCTGCCAGGAGCGCTTCTTGAAAGGAGGAGTCCTGTGTGCAGACATTGTCTGGGCCCTCTCCTTTCTAGCCAGCAAGCTGTAGCCTGTGCACTCTGGTCACTGAAGGACCCCAGCACTGTCCCACAGTCTTCTGTTGAGAAAATGTCAAAATATGCCTTGGTGCATACAGTCAGGGGGATGCATGCGTCAGGTTATCATAATATTCCGCCCATGTGCAGTAGCAAATAATCACTCAGCTACAGCATGTGAATATCAGCACTGCATGTGATTTGCGTGTGAATATGTTTGTAATGTTATGTTTGTACATGATAGTCTGCAATATTATGAGGAAAGATCCAGAACTGTAATAAATACTAGCAGTGGCATAACTAGATACATGTGGGCCCCAGAGCAAAAGTTTGTAAGGGCCCCAATTTATCACCTAATGCTGGCCAAATGTATACAGCACATGATACTTTGACAGGCAAAGTGGGCTCCTTTCAGCTCTGGGCCCCATAGCAGCTGCACCCCCTGCACCTGGGGGGGTGTCACTTTGCAATGACAGTAATTTATTGTCCTTAGGGATATAGTAGCAGCAGGGCTTAAAACTAGGATTTCCGGCACCCAGGGCAAGACAGTAATATGACTGCTACTATGTATATTTGTACCTTGTGTATTCACGTGTAATTTGCATCTTGTTGTTTTCAGAGTGCATCATTTACAAGTATTCTGGTCAAACAAGAAGTACCACTACCAGGTAAGCGTCATGTAGCAAAAGGGCATTAAAACATTTTTGGACAAAAAAAGTTTATAAGTGGATATCTACAGTATCTCATAGTTGCCTACCCTCCTGCATTCTGCAGGAGACTCCATGGAATAGCAGTAATCTCCCTCTCTCCCTCATTAGTCTAGCAATCTCCCTCATTTCACCTAGCCCACATTACACTGTTACATTTTTGGGGGAAAAAGGAATGAGAGACAGATACATTTACATTGAATTATCAGCACCATTTCCCAACACTATACCAAGTATAGTATCTCTTACTAACTGCTTTGTGGATCATCTACATTGGCTATAAGTCATTTTAAAAGATTCCTCTCAGATGTAGCAGTGCACACCCACGCTTCTAGGTGCCACATTCACAATCTCTTTTCACAATCTCTCCATATATGGAACTAGACACGCCCTTTGGGTGGAGCATGACACACCCCTCAATGGAGCGCATTGCAAAATTCTATTACCAACTATAATCTCCCTGAAACTAGTTTTCAAAAGTAGGCAAGTTTGATCTATCTGTAGAAGAGCCTAATTTTAGTGGATGCAATCCCACTTGAGATTCCACTGGTAAGAGACTACAAAAGATTTAGGGGTAAATTCACTAAAGGTTCTAAAAATGAAAAAAACAAAACTGTTTTTGCCTTTTCAATTATATTTCTTCTAAGAATGGCAACCAAAATCAAATGATTATTGGCCAGAACCCCCTCATTAGGTATAATATAGTATAAGATACTGTAAATAGTATTGCGTGGAAATAGATAGATTCAGCATGTCATACATTTGTTTGACGTGAAATTGTTTTTACAGAAACGGGAAATGCTCTGTTTTGTGAAACAGTGGAAACTTGGAGGAATCAACTTATTGAAAAGTATCACGATTCGGCTTTCCATAATATGTCCCCATTCGGAGATACAGTTTCCATAGATCTCACCTCACTCTTTGCAGATATCTCTGTTGCATTGAAAGACATCAGAAATCATATAGTGCGGCAGCTCACATTGCCAGACATCCTGTCAGAGCTGAGGGACATCACTATGATAGAAGGAGAAGCTGGCAGTGGGAAAACCGCTCTGCTCAGGAAGATTGCCATTCTCTGGGCCTCAGGGAGGTGTCCTGTGCTCAGCAGGTTCAGCCTAGTCTTTTATATCTCTCTGTCTTCTGCTGACAGCCAACATTCTCTGAGTGACATCATCTGCCAGCAGCTGATGGGATCCACAACATCTCTATCTGAAGACACCCTGTGGAACATCATAAAGCAATTAAAAGAGAAGGTCCTGTTTCTTCTGGATGACTATGGTTTGATGGACTCCACTCCAGAATCCATAGAAGAACTATTACAGAAAAACCCCTGGAACAGAGTGAGTCTGGCCGTCACAGTAAGCACTGACAAAGGTTGGAAGCTGCGCCAAAATGCAAGAACCATCCTGAGCATCCAAGTATTTCCTTTATACTCTACTCTGTATTTAGTGAAAAAGCTATTTTCACATGATATCGAGTGGGTAAAGACATTTTTATTGAAATTAGAAACACTTGAAAATTTAAAAGCCATCTTGAAAACACCTTTAGTGCTTCTTGCTCAATGTTCCTCCTGGATTCAATACCCTGGCTGTCATATATTTAGTGACATACATGCTTTCAAAACATACTTGAAATATTACACAGCAAAATTCCCTAATGAGATTCCACTGGTGGATTCTCTGGTGTCATCATGTGGAGAACTTGCCCTCCAAGGTCTTTTTCAGCACCAAGTTCATTTCACAGAGCATGACCTAAGGGCAGTCGGTGTGGAAAGTGACAAAGCCATCAAATATGGACTTTTGAGCAAATTCACCGCCCAGAGGCTTCAGTCGATGTACAGGTTTTTTGATCCTTTATTTCAGGAGTTTCTGGCTGGAAAGAGACTGAGCGAACTTTTAGAGTCTGAAAAACAGGAGGACTTAAACAAAGGTTATAATTACCTTCATCAGATAAATACTTTCCTCAAAATCATCGGACCTTACAGCTATTTCCTGAAGTATGCCAGCAGCATTTCCACAAAGGCAACTGCAAAGATCCTGAGCTATTTATTCAGCTTGTATGACAGGCCTGAGGCACTGGACAGCAATCTAGACAGTAGAGAACATTTGCAACATCACCCAGAACTTGAATTTGAGGAGTACCTTTTTATTCACTCACTACGTATAGAAACCCCTGAAGTACATTGTATGGATCGACTAATGTCGTTTGCTATTGAAGCAGCAGTTCAGAGCAAAAGTCTTCCGGACTGTGCTCCCATCATCATGAAGTTTCTCAACGGGAAAACAATGTTTTTCTCTGTAAGTCCTCTCAACATGACATCCTCCAGGAGTTTACTAACTTTCATCAAAATGTACCCAGAAAGTATTCGTCTTTTTAGCTGTGTTAAGCTTTCCATGCGTAATACAAGAAGCTCATGCAAAGTACCAACTGACCTTTCAAACTTGGAACAGGCATATGACAAATATGGAGTACCTACAGTGGAAAGTGATTACTCTTCCGCATATCTTTCCTTCAGTAAAACAATGCAAGATAATGAGGAGAAAACCACAGATTGTGAAAATTTCTTTTCCCTTGCTCCTCAGGAAATTGAAATAGATGAGTCAATTCTTCAACCATTCAGGTCCCTTATGGGATACAAAGTACCAAGTTTCAAGCTTCTAGCAACTGGTATTAACAGTACCAACTTTTCTCAGCTCAACTGTGAAAAATTTCAGGTTTTGTTCTCTATGTCTGATCATATTGAGATCCAGCTGATCAACTGCAGAGATTTCCTGAAGAATATTGGACCGGCCATTGGGGAGTCCCTGAGATCCATCAAAAAACTGATTTTATGTAACACACATCTGAGCACAGAGGAACAAAATTTTACTCTTCAGATGTCTTCTCTAGAATCTCTAGAAGTTGAAAATGCTCGGGGGACTTGCTGTCCAGGTACTGTGTCCCTTGTGGTTTAATATTTTTTAAATGTGTTATTTACAATCATTTACAATTACTTAAATCAGCACATCCTTGTAAAATGCATGTGCTATTTAATATTCAATTCCAAACCCATACTTACTGTACTAATGGCCAGATATTGCCCAAAGCTGTTCATACTACACCTAAATCCACCAAGTTACATCTGCCTCATCATAACATGATGCATCTTTAAATCAGGAAAATCCCTTTATAATATAAACTGTCTTGCACAGTGGGTTATAGCCAGCAGTCACAGGACTAAATGCACAGTGGGTTATAGCCAGCAGTCACAGGACTAAATGCACAGTGAGTTATGGCCAGCAGTCACAGGACTAAAAGCACAGTGGGTTATGGCCAGCAGTCACAGGACTAAATGCACAGTGGGTTATAGCCAGCAGTCACAGGACTAAATGCACAGTGGGTTATGGCCAGCAGTCACAGGACTAAAAGCACAGTGGGTTATGGCCAGCAGTCACAGGACTAAATGCACAGTGGGTTATGGCCAGCAGTCACAGGACTAAATGCACAGTGGGTTATAGCCAGCAGTCACAGGACTAAATGCTCAGTGGGTTATGGCCAGCAGTCACAGGACTAAATGCACAGTGGGTTATGGCCAGCAGTCACAGGACTAAATGCACAATGGGTTATGGCCAGCAGTCACAGGACTAAATGCACAGTGGGTTATAGCCAGCAGTCACAGGACTAAATGCTCAGTGGGTTATGGCCAGCAGTCACAGGACTAAATGCACAGTGGGTTATGGCCAGCAGGGTACTTGTTTCCTAGAACGGCCACAATCGTGAGTGATCGTGGCTCTTAATTAAGGGACACGATCCTCACGATGTGGCCGATTTTTTACAATTTTTTCACTTTGATTGACAGAAATCGGGTCAATCGGTCGGTCGCGACCAATTAAAATCGGCCGCGATGCGACCGACCGATTGACCCGATTTTTCCATAGACTTCAATGTTAAAAAATCTTTTAACATTGAAATCGGTCGGTCTTGTGCCATTATAATGGCACAAGATGAGATGGACTTGATTAAGTCCATCTCACATAGGGAAAAATGATAAAAAAGGTGAAATGGGCCAATATGACCCATTTCACATTTTTTATGTGCCCGCCATGACCCCACGATAGACGTGAACCCGAAGCGTGGCGAGCGCAGCGAGCCCGCGAGGGGCGGCGGTGCGCGTCCTCCGACCTTTTCATTCCCCTACTATCCACTAGGGCGTGGAGTGAGAATATAATAGTGTGGCGAGCGCAGCGAGCCACCGAGCCCGAAGCGTGGCGAGCGCAGCGAGCCCCGCGAGGGGACGCGTATACCTGTGAAGTTAGACGCGTCCCCTCGCGGGGCTCGCTGCGCTCGCCACGCTTCGGGCTCGGTGGCTCGCTGCGCTCGCCACACTATTATATTCTCACTCCACGCCCTAGTGGATAGTAGGGGAATGAAAAGGTCGGAGGACGCGCACCGCCGCCCCTCGCGGGCTCGCTGCGCTCGCCACGCTTCGGGTTCACGTCTATCGTGGGGTCTAGCACACTTATTAACATTTGGGGGGGCAATTGAAACAAATCTGGTGAAAAAAAAAAAAAAAATCGGGTGAAAAATCGGTCGATCGGATCGGTCGCATCGTATGCGACCAAATCGCATGCGATGCGATCGATCCGATTTTTTATCTTACGACCACAACGATCTAAATCGTTGTGGCCGTTCTAGGAAACAAGTACCGCCAGCAGTCACAGGACTAAATGCACAGTGGGTTATGGCCAGCAGTCACAGGACTAAATGCACAGTGGGTTATGGGCAGCAGTCACAGGACTAAATGCTCAGTGGGTTATGGCCAGCAGTCACAGGACTAAATGCACAGTGGGTTATAGCCAGCAGTCACAGGACTAAATGCACAGTGGGTTATGGGCAGCAGTCACAGGACTAAATGCACAGTGGGTTATGGCAGCAGTCACAGGACTAAATGCACAGTGGGTTATGGCCAGCAGTCACATGACTAAAAGCACAGTGGGTTATGGCCAGCAGTCACAGGACTAAATGCACAGTGGGTTATGGCCAGCAGTCACAGGACTAAATGCTCAGTGGGTTATAGCCAGCAGTCACAGGACTAAATGCTCAGTGGGTTATGGCCAGCAGTCACAGGACTAAATGTTCAGTGGGTTATGGCCAGCAGTCACATGACTGAAAGCACAGTGGGTTATGGCCAGCAGTCACAGGACTAAAAGCACAGTGGGTTATGGCCAGCAGTCACAGGACTAAATGCACAGTGGGTTATGGCCAGCAGTCACAGGACTAAATGCACAGTGGGTTATGGCCAGCAGTCACAGGACTAAATGCACAGTGGGTTATGGCCAGCAGTCACAGGACTAAATGCACAGTGGGTTATGGCCAGCAGTCACAGGACTAAATGCACAGTGGGTTATAGCCAGCAGTCACAGGACTAAATGCACAGTGGGTTATGGCCAGCAGTCACAGGACTAAATGCACAGTGGGTTATGGCCAGCAGTCACAGGACTAAATGCACAGTGGGTTATGGCCAGCAGTCACAGGACTAAATGCACAGTGGGTTATGGCCAGCAGTCACAGGACTAAATGCACAGTGGGTTATGGGCAGCAGTCACAGGACTAAATGCACAGTGGGTTATGGGCAGCAGTCACAGGACTAAATGCTCAGTGGGTTATGGCCAGCAGTCACAGGACTAAATGCACAGTGGGTTATAGCCAGCAGTCACAGGACTAAATGCACAGTGGGTTATGGGCAGCAGTCACAGGACTAAATGCATAGTGGGTTATGGCCAGCAGTCACAGGACTAAATGCACAGTGGGTTATGGGCAGCAGTCACAGGACTAAATGCACAGTGGGTTATGGCCAGCAGTCACATGACTAAAAGCACAGTGGGTTATGGCCAGCAGTCACAGGACTAAATGCACAGTGGGTTATGGGCAGCAGTCACAGGACTAAATGCTCAGTGGGTTATGGCCAGCAGTCACAGGACTAAATGCACAGTGGGTTATGGCCAGCAGTCACAGGACTAAATGCACAGTGGGTTATGGCCAGCAGTCACAGGACTAAATGCACAGTGGGTTATAGCCAGCAGTCACAGGACTAAATGCACAGTGGGTTATGGGCAGCAGTCACAGGACTAAATGCTCAGTGGGTTATGGCCAGCAGTCACAGGACTAAATGCACAGTGGGTTATAGCCAGCAGTCACAGGACTAAATGCACAGTGGGTTATGGGCAGCAGTCACAGGACTAAATGCACAGTGGGTTATGGCCAGCAGTCACAGGACTAAATGCACAGTGGGTTATGGGCAGCAGTCACAGGACTAAATGCTCAGTGGGTTATGGCCAGCAGTCACAGGACTAAATGCTCAGTATTACAAAAAAGCCTCCCACTACTGCACAGTATAAAAAAAAAAAGACGTGGATAACTTTACATGTATTCTGCGTCCCCTCGCGGGGCTCGCTGCGCTCGCCACAATTCGGGCTCGGTGGCTCGCTGCGCTCGCCACACTATATAAAATCAACTCCATGCGCAGTTGGAAAGTGGGGGTATGAAATCACCCATGGTTGACTATACAATTAAAAATTGTGTCTTTACAATGAAAAATCGCATTGCATTGCATTGCATTGCATTGTATGCCACTATATTGCATGCAATGCGATGCAATTAAAAAATCAGACGCCCAGATAATACATAAGTACCAAAAAAAATCTTGCCAGTGTAGAGTGAGCACCCTAGCATGCCAAACATGCAATGTTATGTCACTGAGCCACAGTGCCTTATATGGGATGCAGAGTCTCACGAGACTATGGGCAGTATTCAATGTTAAATATTCTCCGTGCATGGCGAGAGATTTTTTCTCTCGCCATGCACTCTCCGTGTTCCGGAGCCTCCTGCTCCCCCTATTCAACGTGTTAAAGACTCGCCGCCACTCGCGGCGAGTCTTAACCCCTGCAGCGGACGAGCGTCCGCGGCAGGGAGCTGTCAGGGAGCCGGGGGACGTAGCAGCCAAGAGAGATTAAAGTCTCTCTTGGCTGCTGCAGGGGATATGGGGAGGGGAGCAGGGCTCCCCTGGACCCAGGCAGCACAGGCTGCCCCCCCTATAGCCAGCGGGGGACCCAGTATTCACTGTACCCGAACGTGCATCGGGTGCAGTGAATATATGAATATCTAATGAGCGGCTCGAGCGCTCCGGCCCCCTGCTGGCTGCACTGTGTAAAAAAAAAAAAAAAAATGTAAAAAAATATTTTTTTTTTAAATTAAATATATATTCATGTGCTATAGGCACATGAATAAAAATAACATGGCCCTTCACAGAAAAAAAAACCTGATTTTTTGACACCAAAATTAAAAAAAACACCCTTTTAGTTTAAAAGTTCACATTCCTGCTCTCCATCAAAAGATGGAGAATTTCTACACGGAGAGAGACGGCGAGAATCACTTAGAAAGACGGAGAATATTTCACATTGAATAGGGTGGCTCGCCTTTGGAGAAAAAAAACCTCTCTCCACCGCGTGAAAAGCACAAACTCTCCAGAAATCACAGCGAATTTTTCTCATTGAATACTGCCCTCAGACAGCGGGAGGACAGGGCTCTGATCTCAGTTTTTGGAGTGGTTCCAATTCTTTGAAATACGAACAGCTCATCTTTAATTATGGCAGTTGTAACACAATAAAAGTTCGGGGCTCATACTGTATATCAATGAGTGATAAACACAGATCCTAACTGTCATGTGTTTGAAAACTTAGAGTTGGGAGCTGACCCTCCTCTACCCCCCCCCCCCCCCTTCCCAGGGATGGATTAAAGAAGGAGCAAAAGGGGTCAGTTCCCCTGGGCCCCCCTCTAGCTAGGGGCCCCACGGTGGTCGGCATGTATTTAAAAAATATATATATTTTTTTTTTTTAGCTAAACGTTTTGTGCATAGGAGTGGGGTAGTGCTGCAGCTTCACCTATCTGCCAATGTGACAATGATTAATGGTGTTTAGCATGGGCATACTGACTGCACAAGTGTGCAGTGTATTACTGGGAGTTGACTAAGTCTCATGACAAGAGGACAGAGGCTGAGAGGTTTGTGCTGTGCTCTGATTGGTTCATTACATGCTTCTCAGGCCCAAGGAGGACAGCAGCAGCAGCCTAGACATGGGAGGGTTTTTAATCAGAGGCAGGCACTGGGAGTCAGGGGCAAACGCTAGGATTTTCAGAAGGGGGTTTCCAGAGGGGCGGAGCAAAGCACGGAGATGGACACTTAGGTGACCCAGTATATGCTTTGATGTCCCGCGGGTGGTAGGGGGTATTATATCAACCGCTCAGCATGTAGGGCCTGGATCAGTAATTTCCACTAATTATTCTTTACTGCACAGATGGTGGGAGATGAGGTGGGAGAAGGGGGCATTGGGCTGAATGAAGGGGCCCTGATACATAACTTCCGGGGTGGTAGAAGATGTTTAATATGCAGAAGAAGGGTGTATAGTGGAGTGGGCTTATTAATCATAATTTTCTGGTGGGAGGACAACTTGCTTGACTGCAAATATCTCCAGTTCCCGGAAATAGATTTCTCAGATTTTAATGGAATTAAAACTAGAGAATCCCACCTACCAAATTCTATTGGGGACTAGAGGATCAGACTTCAGGAGGCAGAGCAATCTGCCAACGAGTATATAAAAGTACATACCAGGTGTGTGGAGCTGGAGCAGTAACCAGCTGCTTGAAGGCTGATATCTCTGGTTCTGGGAACAGTAGAAACAAGCTTCTAGTGTACTTCAAAGGGGGAGAGTCCCAGCTTTTGGAATATACCATCAGATAAACTGTACGTCAGACAGAGCCTGAAATATCTGACTGGGAACAGCAATTAAAAGGCTTGGATGGGGACCACTTCTTTGAAGTCAGATATCTCCAGTTCCCAAGGTCCGATTTTAAAAATTCTTGTACTCATGGAAAGAGGGGACCCTCAGCTTTCAGCCTAGGACCCATAGACTCCTGGGGGGTTCTGGGTACTCAGAAACCCCCCTGCGTGCGCTACTGGGACTGTGACGTCTCCTACAGTCCTACAGAGTAAGGTGCAGAGGGATAAACACATGTGGTATGAATGTATGTATATATATATATATATATATATATATAGTAGACACGAGACTGGCACTTGGAACAACAGGGGGTGCAATAAAGGAGGTGCCTTCCACAAAGGTAGTATACCAGCGAACTTCCAAATAGTTGAAGAAATTTCACTTGTTTTGAGAGTGCCGCCTCCTGTTTTCACTTACTCTGAGAACTGAGAATATATTTCTTCAACTATTTGGAAGTTCGCTGGTATATATATATATATATATGCTCCTTGTCGGCGGCGGCACTCAGGGACTGTCAACACTGGTACTGTGGTGAAAAAGCCTTTTAATCTACGTTTCGGAGGTCTTGCCGAAACGTAGATTAAAAGGCTTTTTCACCACAGTACCAGTGTTGACAGTCCCTGAGTGCCGCCGCCGACAAGGAGCATATACTAGTGGGATTTCCACCACGGAGGGCACCTGGGCAAGACACCCCGCAACAGGGGCAACAGAGTGCCGGGAGCAAGACTGTATATATATATATATATATATATATATATATATATACATATATACCGGCACTCACAGGGTAAACCAGGGTGAATCACTGTTACCTTGCTCAGGTGCCTTCCCTCCTCAAAATGTCCACAGTCCACTTGCATATGGAAACTCCAACAATGAGCGGCACTCTGAGACTGATATATGAAGAAATTCAGTGGTTTATTGCAATAAACCACTGATTTTCTTCATAAATACAGTCTCAGAGTGCCGCTCATTATTGGAGTTTTTATATATGTATATATTTATTTATTTATTAACAGTTTCTTATATAGCGCACACATATTCCACAGCGCTTTACAGAGAATATTTGAACATTTCAACATTCAGTCCCTGCCCCAGTGGAGCTTACAATCTATATATTCCCTACCACATGTACACGCACACACAGACATTCTAGGGTTAATTTGTTGGGAGCCAATTAACCTACCAGTATATTTTTGGATTGTGGGAGGAAACCGGAGTACCCGGAGGAAACCCACGCAAGTACGGGGAGAATATACAAACCCCGCACAGTTAGGGCCATGGTGGGAATCGAACCCATGACCTCAGTGCTGTGAGGCAGTAATGCTAACATTACACCATCCGTACTGCCCCCATATATATATATATATCTCCCCCCTGCAGTTACCCATTGACCAAGTTTATACTGCCTTTACTCTGTGTTTTGACAGTGTAATATTCTCCCATACAGTGTGCGGCCAGTTATAACAAGTGCAAGGGGGCCCCACTGTCTAAAGTGCCCCGGGCCCCCCGAGGGCTTAATCCGGCACTGCCCTTTCCCATTGCCCTTGCCCCAAAAGAGCACCAGTGGGTGTGCTGCGGGGAACCAGTGTCATGATGTCGTGCCACCACGCCCCCCTACAAAGCTTACCTTAGTGTCGGCCATGTTCCCTATGAGCCGACTGAGCTGCCCCCTCCGGAAGGATGGAACGGCCAAGTCGGTAAGTATGCCTCTAACTCTGATGAACTCCACTGTGTTTTCAGAATTGCTGATTTGTGGCATTCACAAATTTTCCTACTTGACGGAAGTATCTGTTATTCTACATGAGAATCAGCAGATTTTGGACCATTTGCCAGATGAATTTCAAAGACTCAACAGAATGAAGAAAATTATATTTCATTTCTCGAATTGTGGAAGTGGATCCAAAAAGTTTGGTAAGATTAAGAGTCATTGGAGATTAGTTACTTACTATGAAGGAGATGTATCAAATCTTCAAAAAGAGATAAAGGGGACAAATGGTCCATAGCAACCAATTAGCTTCTGTCATTATAAACTGTGCTGCTTAAGCTTCACCCGTTGAGTGCCAAGGTTGCTGTGATAGATGTGTATATATCTTCTAAAAATGCCAGCTTCACTTACAGTGAATTTTTTTTTTTTTGGAGCATTGTTTAACAAAACTTTAAGTAATTGACTTCAGATCATTTGCCGCCAATAACTAAAGTAATTCATATTCCTCGACTCCGTCCCTGGCATTTTTAGAGGATATTTTGAACATCTCTCAGAGCATCGTTGGCAATAAAAGGGTTAATATTTTAGGGTGAGGAGGATATGGATTTCTAAAGGATTTCTTGTTGATGACCTAGGCCGTCTAATAGAGAGTTTAATTGTGTTTTATTAGAGCTAGGGGGCACCAAGATAAAATTGGAAAATTGGTGCACGTCATATATATGTCACAGTCACAGATCAGTGAAGAAGACCGTGCAGACCAGCAATTAAGCATATGTACCGCTGTAAGGAGAACCTTTGTACCTTGTCATGGCAGTAACGAGGGCTGTACAAGCGATTCCGCTGCCCAGGGCCCAGGACAGTTCTACTTTACAAATCTAGATTTCTAGAATCAATGGGGCAGATGTATTAAGCCTTAACAAGAGATAAATGTGAGTGTGATAAAGAGAGATAAACATCCAGCCAATCACAAGCTAACTGCCATGTTACAGGCTGTGTTTGAAAAAAGTCAGTAAGGAGCTGATTGGCTGGACGTTTATCTCTCCTTATCACCCTTGCATTTATCTCTTGTTAAGGCTTAATACATCTGCCCCAATCTTTTTTATATTGTCATATCTGTTTTTTTTGCCTTACGGCCTGAATAATTAGTCTACAGTGTCTTAGATGCTCTCAATTACCATTTTCTGAGGAATATTCGTTAGCATAGATTCCTTGGGGTGTCAATAGTCTGTCACTAGTTTTAGCTGTCTTGTGTTTACAAAAATGTATTTTATTTCAGTTCAGTACATACGAAGCTTTGCAGATCTGGAAGTACTGCACTTGGGTTTTGGAAATCTACTGGATTGCCAAGGCCTGATGGACTCACTCTCAACAACTGGCATGAAGCTGAAAGAATTGAATCTCTGTGGATCAGTCCTACAGGACACTGATATGGCTTTGCTGGGTAATGATTAGAATTTTTTTTTTTTAAATGTTGCAATTGTTTTATAAAGCCAGAGTAAAAATAAAAGGGAAAATGCTTAAATAAATAAATAAATAAATAAATAAAGCATGTACTATATGGTTGTATAGTACTAGGCTGGACAAATTTGTATAGTTAACCCAGGTCAGCTGGCTAAACAGCTCGTGCTCCAAAGTGCCTCCAGAGTGCTGGTATTAAATGTGCCGGCTTATATGGAGTCTACCGTGGGCTAGCTGTCTAGTACAGGCCATGCAGGGCTCCGAGGACTCTGGGCGCAGCCGCTAACAGGGGTTGCAGTGCACTACTGTTCAGCTCCGTTGCAGGGCTGATGGTATAGTTGTCCTCGCACCAACTTAAAAGTCCCGACAGCCACCTCAAATGTAGCACTGGTGCGGGCAGTGGTGTGCAGCTCAATAGCACCATCTCCGTTACTCGTCGTGGAGGGAGGGCGTTGGTGAAATGGCAAATTAAATTAGATGCTGGCTGGTAAATTTTGCCAGGAGCAGGGGTTCCCTTGACGCGTTTCTCCGCAAATGTAGTGAGCTGTTTCCTATATTGTGTACTAATTATTCTTATTTGTTTCCTATCAGCCCAAGCAATGAAGAATTTTACATCTTTGAAAATTCTCAACTTGAACAAACAAAAGATTATTGGGCAAGATATTGCTGAGCTTTTCGGTACAACAGTCTATTTGTTTGGTTCAATTATTATTAGCGTGATATTTTTTATTATTCTTTGAAACACTTTATTGGTATTGCAGTAAATAACAGGTTAGCATATATTTTAAGTTATTTGATAAATAAATTGGAATGTTTAAAGGTTATATTCAAAGTTGGCAATGGGAATACTACATTGGAAGTAAAATAGTCTACAGCTTGTGCTACTGCTCAAACCTTGTAATATACGTACTTTACTGAAATGTCTAATTTCACTACTTCTGAAAACTTAGGAAATGTTATGTGACTGACTATAGGGCCTATTTATTAAGCCTTGGATAGAGATAAAGTGGGCGGAGATAAAGTACCAGCGGACGAGCCAATAACTGTAATTTTTCAACCACTGCATGGCACATGCCAGTTGGGTGCTAATTGGCTGGTACTTTATCTCTGTCCATTTAATTTCCATCCAAGTCTTATGGGGCCTACACACGCGGTGACACTGCTGAGAGATCTTAGCAATGTAGATCACTCAGCACTCAGCGCTGCACAGCGATGTGCCAGCGCTGTGTGCTGAGTGATCTGTCTGGGCCAGTGTTCTCCGATGAGAACACTTGTCCTGACCAGCGATTAACTAGATTTAACCAGCATGCTGGATATTAGCCGTGCTTTGGCCCCTATACACGGAGCGATGTAGGGACATTTTTCTTAGCGATCTAGTGAGATCCAGGGCCGGTGCTAGGGTGTTCAGCACTCACCTGCAAACTATAAATTAGCACCCTCCAAACTTTACAAAAGGACAGCACACACCGAAAGACAGACATGTGATTCACAAGGAATGGGCATGGACACAAATTAGTAATGCCATTCCAATTTACCCCACACACTAGCCCAACAGAACCAGTGACTTAACTAACCATTTTGGTACCATGTGCCAGAAAGGGAATTGGTGACTGGCTCACCACCACAGTTAAAACGTGGAGAGTGTGCGGCTTCATGGGGAAGGGGCGTAGCCATATAAAAGTACTAATAACATCGTAATTCCCATAATACATTATATCACACACAGTAATGCCCATTATGTATTATGCCACACATCATGATGCCCCTTACACAATATGCCGCACACTGTAATGCCCATTAAACATTATGCCACACACCATAATGCCCCTTACACAATATGCCACACACCATAATGCCCATATGATATTATGACATACATTATGCTCCACGTAATGCCCTGAGTACTCCTGCATATGCCTACTGACAGCAGCAGCACAGCTTATACTCTACATAACGCCCACACCAGTTACCAACAGTAGTAGTATCGCAACTTATACATAATGCCCACACCAGTTGCCGACATTAGTAGCGTAACTTATACGTAATGCCCACACCAGTTGCTGACATTGGTAGCGCTGCTTATACGTAATACCCACGCCAGTTTCCGACAGTAGTAGCGCTGCTCATACGTAATGCCCACACCAGTTGACAGGAGTAGTGCTGCCTATACATATGCCTACACCAGTTGCCGACAGTAGTAGCGCTGCCTATACATATGCCCACACCAGTTGCCGACACTAATAGTACTGCCTATCCATATGCCCACACCAGTTGCTGACAGTAGTAGGGCTGCCTATACATATGCCCACACCAGTCGCCGACAACAGTAGCCCTGCCTATACATATGCCAACACCAATCACCGACAGCAGTAGCGCTGCGTATACATATGCCCACACCAGGTGCTGACACGAGTAGCACTGCCTATACATATGCCCACACTAGTCACCCACAGGAGTAGCGCTGCCTATACATATGCCCACACCAGATGCCGACAGTAGTAGCCCTGCCTATACATGACACCCACACAAGTTGCCGACAGCAGTAGTGCTGCCTATAAATATGTCCTCACCAGTTGCTGACAGTAGCAGTGCTGCCCATACATAAGCTCAGACCACTGGCTGACACTAGTAGTACTCACAGGAGGAGGAGGTGCTGTTTCTAAAATGTAGGAGGGGCGTGTCCATCACGGCCTTCTGGGCGTGTCCATTCCCACCTATGGGCATCAATACAAACTAAATAGGTGACTTATTTGGTACTTGTGTAGCTTCACGGCGCCGCCGCGCGCACACTCTGTGTCTGAAACTTGGCGGCCTGCGAGAGGCGCTGTTTAACTGTACGCGTGCCGCTCTAGCTGTGTCAGCTACGTTATCAGCATAGCGCCGGGCAGCAGCAGCAGCGCGCTGCCCAGGCACTGACAGGTCACTGTGATACTTGTAGTTCCACAGTGAAATAGGCATCCCTGCGCACCGCTGACAACGGGGGCATGTAAAAGTTGACACCCCGGGCACACCGCTGACGTGCCAGGGCTTCTAAACTGCACACTGCTATCAAAGGGGGAGTCCCCCATGCAGACGCTAAATTTAGATGCTAAAGCGTCTGAAACCGGACGATCTGCAAGCCGCTTAGAAGGGGGAGTCAGGAATCAGACGATAAAGCGTCTGAAACCCGACTACTTGCTAGCCGCTAAGAAGGGGTCGTGTCCCCCATGCAGACGCTAAAATTTAGACGCTTTAGAGTCTGAAACCTGGACTACCTGGTAGCCGCTAAGAAGCCGGGGTTTCTGGATTTAGGCGCTAAAGCGTCTGAAACCCGACTACCTGCTAGACGCTAAGAAGCCGGGGTTTCTGGATTTAGGCGCTAAAGCGTCTGAAACCCGACTACCTGCTAGACGCTAAGAAGCCGGGGTTTCTGGATTTAGGCGCTAAAGCGTCTGAAACCCAACTACCTGCTAGACGCTAAGAAGCCGGGGTTTCTGGACTTAGACGCTAAAGCGTCTGAAACCCGACTACCTGCTAGACGCTAAGGTGGGGCATCTAAATTCAGACGCTAAAGCGCCTGAATTTAGTTGGGTCTAGGGGTACATCTAAATTTAGACGCTAAAGTATCTAAATTTAGCTGGGTCTAGGGGTACACTATTAAAACCTGTCCTCAACGGCACTAGTCGACGCAACAGCTGTCGACCTTGTAAATTCCACTATCCACGCCAACCCGAAGCGTGGCGAGCGGCGGCGGTACGCGTCCTACAACCTTTTCATACCCCCACTATCCACGTTGGCGTGGAGTTGATTTTCTAAAGTGTGGCGAGCGCAGCGAGCCACCGAGCCCAAAGCATGGCGAGCAGACGCGGATACCTTCACAGGTATCCGCGTCCCCTCGCGGGCTTCACAGGTATCCGCGTCCCCTCGCTGCGCTCGCCACGCTTCGGGCTCGGTGGCTCGCTGCGCTCGCCACACTTTAGAAAATCAACTCCACGCCGACGTGGATAGTGGGGGTTTGAAAAGGTCGTAGGACGCGTACTGCCGCCGTTCGCCACACTTCGGGTGGGCGTGGATAGTGGTGCTGTTTCAGGAACACATTCACACCTGCACACTCATACACCTGAGACAGTAGTGACGACATTTTTGGCAACTGTTAACTGTTTTTTAGTTAAAATTTAACTTGATGAGAACTGAGGATATAAATGATTCAAAGAACATGTAGGTAATCAACGTAATTACAGTCCTATATTAAGTAAAAAGTCATGATTGGTGAGTGGAACAGGAAGGAGCTTGTGCGTCGTCACCACCACCACTTGCAGAGGAGTCGGCCGGCTCGGCACTGTCATCATCCTTCTCGATCAGGGGGAGCAGGGTCAGAGCATGAAGGATGCGTTTGAAGGGGTCCTGGGCACCTAAACTCTGCCTCCACATAAACTCCTGGAGGTACGAGTCCAGGTGATGGCGCGCGGTCCCCCTTCAGTGGCAAACGCAGGATTTTCAGAAGGGTGTTTCCAGAGGGGCGGAGGAAAGCACAGAGATGGACACTTAGTTGACCCAGTATATGCCGGGTCAGTTAAAGTATTATAGATAGACCAAATGTATATAAATAATAATAATAATAATATATATATATATATATACTGTACATATATATACATACAGGGGCATCAACAGCAGTGTAAACCCCTGGGCATAGCAATGTATTGGTGCCCCTTCTGATCCTCCAGCGGTAGGGGTGGGGGAAGCTTTGGTATCCCGCGGGTGGTAGGGAGTATTATATCAACCGCTCAGCATGTAGGGCCTGGATCAGTAATTTCCACTAATTACACCTTTACTGCACAGATGGTGGGAGATGGAGTGGGAGAAGGGGGCATTGGGCTGAATGAAGGGGCCCTGATACATAACTTCCAGGGTGGTAGAGGATGTTTAGTACGCAGAGGAGGGGTGTATAGTGGAGTGGGCTTATTATTCATAATTTTCTGGTTGCTTGACTGCAGATATCTCCAGTTCCCAGAAATAGATTTCTTAGATTTTAATGGAATTAAAAACTAGAGAATCCCACCTACCAAATGGTATTGGGGACTAGCTGATCAGAGTTCAGGAGGCAGAGCAATCTGTCAACGAGAATATAAAACTACATACCAGGTGTGTGGAGCTGGAGCAGTAACCAGCTGCTGGAAGGCTGATATCTCTGGTTCTAGGAACAGAAGAGACAAGCTGCTAGTGTCCATCAAAGGGGGAGAATCCCAGCTTTTGGAATATACCCTCAGGAAAACTCTAAGTCAGACAGAACCTGAAATATCTGACTGGGAAGAGCAATTAAGATGCTTGGATGGGGACCACTGCTTTGAAGTCGGATATCTCCGGTTCCCAAGGGCCAATTTTTAAAATTCTTGTACCCATGGAAAGAGGGGACCCTCAGCTTTCAGGATAGGGCCCTTAGACTCCTGGGGGGATTTCTGGGTACTCAGAAACGCCCCCTGCGTGCGCTACTGCCCCTTTGGCGCTTATTGCGCCACTTGCAGCTGCCCCACAGGTGCTCTATGGTTTGGGTGTGCACCCCAGTGTCCGGGTCAACGAAATTATATTTGTGGTTGACCTTGCCATGCAGGTAACTGGCCTGCTCGAGCTGCTGGGTGTTGTATGCCCTCCAACAGTCCGTGTAGACGGTGGTGCCCGGTTCAACATGGGCCTCAATGGCAGCCATCAGGGTGGCCGCATCCCGCCGCTCCACCGCAGTCATGAAGCACTGCCCGGTCTCCCTGGAGATGCCCACGAACACCCATTGCTGGGGCAGGAGCAGTCCCACATTACTCTTCCTCTTCACATAGAGGGTCTCGTCCATCTCCTCCGATCCGCCGCTGAGGCTGCGCCAGCAGGTCCACCGTGCAGGCCTCCCTCATGAGATTATTATACTGGACAGCAGTTTCTTGGGAGATGTTGAGCTGCCGATCACAAAACTTGATGCTGGTCAGCTCTTCTGCCCAGCAAAACAGGAACCGGATCAGGGTCACAAAGCTGAGGTGAGACCCCCGGAACCACTGCGCGGACCTCACGCTCACCTTCTTGCGGCAGCTGCGAATGTGGCAGCACCACATGAGCTCTTTGACGCTGAGCCTCATGGGGTGGCCATTGGGGCAGGTCTGGGTCTGCGGCAGGAACTGGCGGGCCTGCAGGAAAGCCACCACCTCCTCTTCCGTCTGCAGCAGACTAAACAGCATCAGACGCTCAATCGCCATAGTCAGGTTCGCCACTGCCATCATACACCTCCGTCTCTCACACAGTGCTACTACTGACTGACTACGCTAACTGCGTAGCGCTCTGTCTGACTATGTTACGCTGTCCGCGCGGGGCTAAGCAGCAGACTGTGCGCGCAAAGTGCCGGGAGTGTGAATTCAGACGCTAAAAGCGTCTGAAAGCGCCTAAAATGTTAGCGTCTACATTGTGGACACCACCTTTGGTATCGGTGTGCCAGGGTGTGCGGTTTAGAAGCCCCGTTTGTGTCCTGTTTACACTTTACATTTCATTACATTACAGCTAGAGTGGCACGCGCAGCTCTACGTTACATTACATTACATTATAGCTAGAGCGGCACGCGAGCCTCTGGCAGGCTGCCAAGTTTCAGAGACAGAGTGTGCGCGCGGCGGCGCCGTGAAACTACACAAGTACCACTTATTTATGTATATGGGCTTCAGAATGAATAATTTGGTACTTCTTTACTTTCACGGCGCCAGCATGGCGCCGCGCGTCAGAGTCCCCTTGCGGAGCTCGCTTCGCTCGCCCACGCTGCGGGCTCGGTGGCTCGCTACGCTCGCCACGCTAATTAAAATCAACTCCATGCCAACATGGATAGTGAAGGTATGAACTATCCATGTTGGCATGGCGTTAACTCCGTTTATTTAACTTAATTAGTGGCGAGCGTAACCCGGAAGTACGCGCGGCGCCATGCTGGCGCCGTGAAAGTAAAGAAGTACCAATAATTTTTCATCACACATAGCAGAAACTGGGACAGTGCGCGCCATATGCTGTAATGCCCATTACACATAATGCATTGCACAGTAATGCCCATTACACATAATGTAACACACTATAATGCCCATTACATCTAATGCATTGCACAGTAATGCCCATTATACATAATGTCACCCAACATAATGCCCATTCCATATAATGCCACACACCATAAAGCCCTTCACACATAATGATACACACAGTAATGCCCATTCCACATAATGCCACACACCATAATGCCCATTACACATGCCAGGGCTTGATACAATTTAGTAAAATAGGGACCATAGGGACAGTGTCAAAAATTTACACCACAATGCCTATTATACTCCACACAGCCATTACATAGTATACCACATGCCATAATGCCCATTATACGTTATGCCACACATCATAATGCCTATTGCATACTGCGTCTCACACTGTGATGCCCATTACACGTTGCGCCTTACATTGTAATGCCCATTAGATATTGCGCCTCATAGCGTAATGCCCATTACACATTACGCCTCAGACCATGATGCCCATTACACCACACACAGTGATGCCCATTACACATTATGTTACACACTGTGATGCCCATTAACCATTATTACACATTATTTGACACACATGATGCCCATTACACATTATGTCACACACTGTAATATAACATGGCAGTTTGGAGGGGATTGGCTGGACGTTTATCTCTCTTTATCACCCTTGCATTTATCTCTTGTTAAGGCTTAATACATCTGCCTCAGTGAAAGAAGCCCCCTTTAAAAATAGACCAAAGAGGTACCTTTTTACTCCAGAATTTTACTGATATCTACTGTTAAGCTTGTTTTGTATTTTGACCTGTAAAGACAATGATAAAGCACTTTGAGTCCAATTAGGAGAAAAGTGCTATATCAATTTAAATATAATAATAATAATTATTATTATTATTATTATTATTATTATTATTACAACTTTAAACCTGGTGCCGTATAGACCATGTTTTTGGAATCTCTGCTCTAAGCACCAGACACGGTATGATGATTTTAAATGAATAGAAATGAGAACCAACAATATTAGAACCCTGATCAGAGGTGAGCTATGAAATATAAACATGTCCTGACAGATTTCCGGTCAAACTAAGGCCCTTATTCAGATCTGATTGCAGTACAAATTTGTTCTCAAAATGGGCAAAACCATGTGCACTGCAGGTGGGGCAGATGTAACATGTGCAGGGAGAGTTAGATTTATGTGGGGTGAGTTGAAACTAAAATCTAAATTGCAGCGTAAAAATAATGCAGCCAGTACTTACCCTGCACAGAACCAAATAACTCACACAAATCTAACTATCTAACTATCTCTATACAAGTTATATCTGCCCCACCTGCAGTGCACATGGTTTTGCCCATTTTGAAAAACAAATTTGCAAGCAACAGGGGGGGGGGGGGGGACATCCTGTCAATGTCCAGACAGAATTCCCTCCATTTTAAATACAAAAATAAATTAAAATACATTTTTTTTCTCCACAGCTGCTGCATTGGGATCACTCACTCACCTGGAGAAGTTGTGGATACCCGTGGGAGAAGGAATGGCTCACGTTGCTAAACTAATTGTTGAACAGTTTCAGAACCTTCCAAACCTCCAGTTCCTCCACATGACAGAAATATTAGACGATGAGAGTATTGTACTGTTAGGTAAGTCATTATTATAGTGTTTTCAGCATCATCTAAAGCAGGGGGGCCAAACCTGTCCTCAAGATCTACCAACAGTTCGTGTTTTTCAGGCAACCTGTGGATCTATAGTAGGAATGACTGCAGCATGTTTGAAAATGTGACAGTTAGTAATGACTACAGCTGTGCACCGGCTATGTGATCTGGAAAATGTGGACCGTTGGTAGATCTCGAGGACCAGTTTGGCCACCCCTGATCTAAAGGGTTCTACTTCCTTAAACTTGGAACCGATAATTATCTTTTGCCATTTTGACATCCTTTTGCCATTTCCTTAAATTATATTGCAGTAGGGCTAGTAGTACTGATGCTTTGTAGCTGTCGCAAAGTGGCCTTTTACGTGTCATATGTACACTTTGCTCCCATGATCTCAGGGCAGACAACATATCCCACATTTCGTTTGTAGGGGAGAAGGGGAAATGGGAAAAACAAGTGCACAAGTGTAGAAAATCTGATACTGATTGGATACAGATATGTTAGTCCACAGATAATAACAGTAAGAATTAAATATGATATTTTATTGGGCAGGTAACATGTGTGGAGGTGCTCCCATGAGAGTGAGATTAGTTAGAACAGAGAAGGAGAAAAAGACTCTCTTTTTGTTGGGGGCACTCTTTTAAATGATTAATTAAATTAATTTAGAGATTGGTATACTGGGGGTTGTGCATTTAGGGGAAGACTCCACCTAAATGCGTAGATGTCAGGGCATTATGGTGGCTGGTGCCCCTGGTTGATTCATTAAAATGTAACTATTAATGGCTCAAAACTTGAAAAGAAGGTCTCAATAAGACTCACACACATGAAAAAGACACACATAAAACATTGAATATATATACAAGAAAAAACAAAACCATATATGATTTCTCTGGCTATACAGTTAGGTTCTACTGTCACTGTAGAAATAGTGACAACTTTTCAATACATACTCAGATGTGTGAGGAATCAATAAATCGCAGCACTGTTGTTAATCACTAAGTGCAGTGTTTACAATAAAGACACAGTTGCTGACAATTAGTGCATAGGCCAGGGGTTCCCAATCTATTTTAAATCACGGCACCCTAGAGTATCAGAATTTTTTTCACGGCACCCCTAGGCCAATTTTTGTTTACTTAGATTGGGTTTATATGTGATTCTTAGGGTCAGTTATGTGATAAAGGGCAGGATTTGCTTCTGTTTGTACACATTTTATGATTGGCAGCCACCAGCACTGGTTTTGCTCATAAATAACGAACCATTAATAATTTAAGTTGGTCCTGGACCACCAACCCAGGGCACCCCTGCAAATGTCCCGAGGCACCCCAGGGAGCCACGGCACACAGTTTGGGAACCACTGGCATAGGCAGTTTTTTAAAAGTCAGCTCAGGTGTCCTGGAAATCAATTAATGGTATCACTATTGTTAATCACTAGGTACATCAATTCTAATAAAGACCCATTTGATAAGCAGTGTATAGAGTAATTTATACGTTTATATTCTACTATCACTGTAGAGGATGTGATTGCTTTCTCAAAGCAATTTCAAACATATATAAAATCTCTGAGTTGCAACACTGTTGTCTGTTGCTGGATACAAATTTAGTAACAAAGACACAATTGCTAACAGACAGTGCAATCTTGGTTTTTTTAATCAAATAACAAATTTTAATAGGTTAATTACAACCAGTAATTATAATGTGACAGACCGCAGCAATCTCAACAATTGTGAAGACTTTCTATAATATAATAAGTAACATTTGAACAGAGAATGCAATGTGATTATGGTTAGGGGTAACCAGGGGCGTAACTAGATATTTGTGGGCCCCATAGCAAAAGTTTGTAAGGGCCCCCTATTTAGCAACAGATGGTGATAAATGTATGTAAAACATATTACTTAGACAGTAAAGATGGGCCCCTTCAGCTCTGGGCCCCATAGGAGCTGCACTCCTTGCACCTATGGTAGTTACGCCCTTGGGGGTAACCATAAGACTTGTGAAGAAAAAGTCTCCCAGATATGCTATTCCGCCCAGATTGCTAATGCTCTATATACCGCAGTAAACAGTGTTGGTCATTAGATAGTCAAAAAAAAGGTCACCCTGTGTATTTCAGACCTACAGATGGGGCTGGCTTCATCTTTGCAGGGCTGGCGTTTCTAATGGCAGCCCCGCCATCACGCCAGCCCCGCCAGTTGGCGCGCGCACACAAGACGCTCTGTCTCCGGTCCTTGCTGCCTCCCCCGCCGTCGCCGCCCATCACCCTCACCGCCCCAAGCGCCCCCTAACCCTGCCAGTCTCCCTGAAGCGGAGACACACAGCGTCCCCGCAGAGAGACTGGGACGCGTGTGTGTGTGAGATGCACGCGCATCCCAGTTCAGTGCAGCCCTTGCCACTGGCGCTTGCCAGCGGGGAGGGTCTGGCGAGCCCCGGCCAAGGATGGCAGGGGCTCCATTTGTAAGTCAGATTGATCCATACATGAACTTACTTTCAATAAAATAGATGTAAGCCTAATTCATGTTTGTGTACAATGTACTGTGATGAATTGAGCCCACACACTGGATCATAAAAAGTCTTGGGCTTTATTTTTCATAGCAGGTAAACAGAATACCAGGTAATCAGCACCGTAATGATGGTTACAGCGTTTGCAGCATACAGGTCACAGCATAATAAAAGGACTTCAGGAAACTCCAGTGGCCCCTACCATAGCCCACACCCTGGCCTATCACTTGGGTAGCTTTTCCACCATCAAGAGTTTCCACCATCAAGAGTTTCTTCTTAATTTAGATTAAGAGAGCACATGTGCTGCTGATTACACCAGTTCGTTGCTGCTGCTGCTGCTTCTGCTCCAAAATCTGGTTCTCCACATTACTCTCATGTGGAGAGATTCTGTCTCTGCCACACTCCTCTCCCTTAGCTTCAACTACTCTGGTAAAGCTACTAAATTTTCAGGCGAGCTCTCTGCCTTGCTCACCTCTACTTGTGTCATCTGCCCGGGTACACAACCCTCAATCACTTTCTAGAGGTCACCCACCTCCCCTTGCTTGGAGAATTGGGACCTACAAAACTGGAAAGCTCATCGGCATTGAGATGCTGTTTACTCTGACTATGTCGCACCTCAATTTAAATGGCTGTAAGGCCAAAAACCAATGGGTCACATGAGCATTCACCTCTTTGTTTGTATGCATCCACCATAAGGGTGCATGGTCTGTCATCAAAAAAAACTCACGTCCTCCCAACAAATAATAATTGCTAAACTCTCCTGCTCCACAGCTGAGTACTTGCACTCTCTGGGCAGTAACTTAAGGCTAAGGTAGAGGAAGGACTTCTCCTCTCTATCTACCTCCTGGGAAAGGACTGCTCCTAATCCTGTCCTAGAGGCATCCGTCTGTAACACAAATTGTTTTTTTAAAGTCAGGAGTTAGAAAGACTCGGCACTCAAAGCTTGTCTGATAAACTGCCATGTAGTTTCCACTCGTCTAGACCATGTTATCTTGTCTGGGGACTGTTTTTTTAAGACATTCAGTTAGTGGAGCCACACTAGTGGCAAAATTTCTGCGATAATATCCCACCAGACCAGGAAAGGTCCTTAATTATGACTTACACTTTGGTTTAGACCAGGTGAGGACTGCTTCTACTTTCCTAGGCTGAGGTTTACCTTGTCCTCTGCCCAAAATGTAACCCAAACAATTGGCTTCCACCATACCAATGGCACACTTCTCAGGGTTTGTGGTAAACCTGCGTGCCTGTAGACTTTAAAACGGTCTCTACCTTTGGTAGGTGTGATTCCCAGTCAGAGCTGAAGATAACAATGTCGTCTAAATATGCAGCTGCATTTTCTCTGTGGGGCTGCAGCAACTTATTCATAGTTCTCTGGAAGGTTGCTGGGGCACCATGTACACCAAATGGCAGCACTTTGTACTGAAAAAAGCTCTCTGGGGTAGAGAAGGCTGTTTTTGCCTTAGCAGCTTCTGTCAAGGGAATCTACCAATAAACGTTTGTCAGATCAAGAGTGGGAAGCTACTGGCTCTTGACTAAATTTTCTTCCAACTCATCAATCCGTGGAACAGGGAAAAGAATCAAAGCGATATATTTGATTTATTCCACTCGCTGGTTGACTCCTCTATAACACCTAGGCGTAGCATCTCTTCCACCTCTTGCTTTACTGCTGCCTGTTTTGCCTCCGGTATGTGATATGGTCTTATGACTATGGTATGGTTTAATGACCACCCCGGGTGTAGTCACCACATCATCCTGGATGATCTGTGTCTTTCCTGGAATGGCATAAAACACATCTTGGTACCAGTTTACCAAGTTCACCACTTCCAGTTTCTGTCCAGGACTAAGTGTGACTTCAATGGGTACCTGGCATTCTGGAACCTTTTTAGCTACCAAAGAGGGCTGACTGTCATTTTCCTTCCAAGTTTTTAACAGGTTTACATGGTAGATTTGGACTGCCCTCTTTTTTACCCTCTCTATGATTTCATAAGGGCCCCACCATTGAGCATACATTTTACTTTCTGTAACGGGCATCTTGTCTTCTTGTCTCTCGGTTTATCTATCCTTATGTATCAATGCCTATTTCCCTATAGATTGTAAGCTTGCGAGCAGGGCCCTCCTAACTTTTGACTGCCTGTAAATGCCCTGTATGTTATATCACTGTCTCCTTTTGTAAAGCGCAACGGAATATTCTGTGCTACATAAGAAACTGTAAATAAATAAATAAATAAATAAAGGACCGGTTGACTGCAGTGACGTCATAACTATGTCTGACATAACTACGTCTGACACTGCTGAGCCCTTTCAATATGTTCGTTCAGGAGTGGCGCAAACTGCCTTAAACGACCATACAATTGGGACATAAGCTGAACAATGTTAGGCTCCTGACAAGGTTGTTCTTCCCACGACTCTTTCAATAAATCCAGAATCCCTCTAGGCTGTCTCCCATAGAGGAGCTCAAAGGGACTAAACCCGGTAGATAATTGGGGTACCTCTCTGACCACAAACATTAAATAAGGTAATAGCAGATCCCAGTTATGTTTTTCTTGAGACACTGCCCACTTTATCATTTAAAAAAGGTGGTGTGCCAGTGTAAGACGGTTCTCAGAAAATTATTATTATTTAATCAATATCACAAATAATGAACATCTATCACAAAACATATATGAGAATATATAAGGTGAATAAAAAAATTGAGCAATATCATAAAAAATCTCACAGGTGTATGAGATGTTAGTTAGAAAACTCCATAAAGATGGGTTTTGGTAGAAGGAATGTGGTTATATATTACCATCCATATTGTCTCCTGGATAGGATTGTATGTCCAGAGAGCGGCAACCCTGAGTGTCCTAGGATGCCCTATATTTACAAGGGCTCAAGCCTCCCTATTTGGCGTATGGTCTCCTTTAATGACTGGATATTAGGAATATTGCAAATATCCCAAGCCTTGTGGTCCAGATGAATAGGAGTTGTATACCGTCGGTGGGAGAGTGGACTGGTCACATTGGATGGATTGATGGCAATTCAAAAGAAATTGGTCTTAGCTCAATGCGTTTCCCCGGATAATGCATGTCCGGCTTCCTCAGGAGCAAGTGTCCCCCCTTGTCGGGATTTCGGCGGTTGGGATTCCGGCGTCAGGATTTTGACCGCCGGGATTCCAACCGCCGGGATTCCATTCCGAATCCAGGTATACATGGTTAGTAGCTCTCTGGCAATAGTAACAACATGGCCTCCCCATACAGCAAACAGTTTTAAGGATGCTAGAGTAGGGTGGCAGCCTCCTCTAGCATCCTTAAAAACTGCTGTACGGGGGCAGCCATTTTGTGAGTGTCATTTTTCATTAGCTGCAGGAACTGGGAGACCCGGGACCAAAGACAGATTCAGCAGGTCCTTGCATGATGCGGAGGGGGTAAGGCAGGATTGGGGGGGTGTTCACTCTACTCGGGGGGAGGCGCTGCCAAAATTTCAAGCAGGGGGGCGCATATTTAATAGTTACTGAGGCATAGATGCCTGGCCAAAAGAACCTTAACTGTATACGTTCTCCTAAATGGCCTCCCCACAAATGTGTATGGGCAGCTTCCAACACCAGCCGCACAAGTTTTCGCGGAACTAATAGCTGATCCACTCTTTTCCCCTGTAAAGTAGTTAAATTTGGGTAGGGTGTGTTGAAACTTAAATCTAAATTGCAGTGTAAAAATAATGCAGCCAGTATTTACCCTGCACAGAAACAAAATATCTCACCCAAATGTAACTCTCTCTGCACATGTAACATCTTCCCCACCTGCAGTGTACATGGCTTTGCCCATTTTGCAAAAAAAAATGTATTTATTTATTAACAGTTCCTTATTTAGCGCACACATATTCCGCAGCACTTTACAGAGAATATTTGAACATTCACATCAGTCCCTTCCCCAGTGGAGCTTCCAATCTATATTCCCTACCACATGTACACGCACGCACAGACATTCTAGGGTTATGTTTATTGGGAGCCAATTAGCCTACCAGTATATTTTTGGATTGGAGGAAACCCATGCAAGTACGGGGAGAATATACAAACTCCGCACAGTTAGAGCCATGGTGGGAATCGAACCCATGACCTCAGTGCTGTGACCCAGTAATGCTAACCATTACACCATCCGTACTAACTTTGTACTGTTATCAGATCTGTATAATGGCCTTACTCACATTCGGGGTGGGCAGTATGGCCAGGAACAGGAGCGGCAGTGCGGCTGCCGGGCTGTACAGTATTACCAATTTTAGGGCCAAATACTGGGATCCCGTGATATGCCACCCTAGAATAGACTCAAACATGTTTAATTTCAAGTAAGAGTATCTGGAAAAGGAACCAGGATTGTGTTGAGTAAATTATTAAACATCTCTATGCTATGCTTTTTTTCTTAAGGGAAGTTTATTAAGTGTTGGCATTTTTCTACAAGCAACTTTGGGAAAAATTTATAGTCACCATTTCTGTAAAGTAACAGGAGGGAGTTAGTTAAAATTGATTTGGGATAATGCTTACAAATATTATATATATAGATATATATATATATTATATTTATATAAATATAATATATCTCCTATATATTTGGCTACATCTGTCACTCAAAGTGGGTGTCTGTGTCTATAACGCTCTGTTCCTGGACTTTCCTCTTAATGTGTGATTGCCTTCATCTGTGCTGAACACCTTTCTGAGAAATTAACCTGTTTAAAACAGGTGATGGCAATCATACATTAAGGGGAAGTCTAGAAACAGAGCATTGTGTCCCTCCTGGAGAGGGTCATGTTGGGAGGTATGTGACAGAGAACCAGCCCAGTGAGCCCACAGACAGTGCCAGACACCCACTGCCTTCCCATGTTGCCCAGCACTGCTACTCCACAGCCACCAGGTGAGCGCCCCCCTCCCGCGATTTGCAGCAAAACCTCCCCCCCCGCGCGCGCCCCCCCCCTCCCGCGATTCGCGGCAAAAACACCCACTCCCCCGCGACCCCCCCTACCGCGATTCGCAGCAAAAACACCCCCGCGACCCCCCCTCCCACGATTCGCTGCAAAAAGAACCCCCCCACGACCCCTCCCGCAATTCGCGGCATAACCACCACCCCGCGACCCCCCCCTCCCGCGAATCGCGGCAAACCCTCCCCCGTGACCCCCCCCCGATTCGCGGAAAAAACACCCCCCCCCCGCGACCTCCCTCCCGCGATTCGCGGCAAAAAGAACCCCCCCGCGACCCCCCTCCCGCGATTCGCGGCACCCCCCCCCCCCGCAATTCGCAGCAGCCCCAGGATTAAATGGCACATGCAAAACACTGACATGGCTATGGTCGACAATGAAAAAGGTTGACATGAGTTTTTGAAGATTTATTTTTAATTTTTTTAATTTTTTGATATTCATTGTCATGTGTCGACATGGACACCAATGAAGTGGCACACTTATGTCAACATTTACATGTGTTGACCTTTCTTGTGGCGATTCGCGTCACACCCCCCGAAACCCCCCCTCCGGCGATTCGCGGCACCCCGGCACCCCCCCGCGACCCCCCCCTCCCGCAATTCGCAGCAACCCCCCACCGGAACCCCCATGAACCCCGCTCTCCCGCGATTCGCGGCACCCACCCCCCGCAAACCCCCCCCCTCCCGCAAATCGCGGCACCCCCCGCGATTCGCGGCAGCCCCAGGATTAAATGGCACATGCAAAACACTGGCAAGGCTATGGTCGACAATGAAAAAGGTTGACATGAGTTTTTGAAGATTTATTTCATTTTTTGAATATTTTCATATTCATTCTCATGTGTCGACATGGACACCAATGAAGTGGCACACTTATGTCAACATTTACATGTGTTGACCTTTCTGTGTTGATTTTTTCTTGTGGCGATTTGAGTCACACCCCCCCCGCAACCCCCCCTCCCGCGATTCGCGGCACCCCCCGTGACACCCCACCTCCCGCAATTCGCGGCAACCCCCCACCGGAACCCCTGTGAACCCCGCCCTCCCGCGATTCGCGGCACCCAACCCCGCGACCCCCCCCTCCCGCAATTCGCGGCACCCCCCCGTGATTCGCGGCAGCTCCAGAATTAAATTGCACATGGAAAACACTGACATGGCTATGGTCGACAATGAAAAAGGTTGACATGAGTTTTTGAAGTTTGTTTTTTCATTTTTTGAATGTTTTCATATTCATTCTCATGTGTCGACATGGACACCAATGAAGTGCCACACTTATGTCAACATTTACATGTGTTGACCTTTCTGTCTTGATTTTTTCTTGTGGCGATTCGCGTCACGTCCTCCCCCACCCCCCCCGCAACCCTCACTCCCGCGATTCACGGCACACACACACCCCCCCGCGATTCTCGGCACCCCACCCCGTGACCCCCCCTCCCGTGATTCACGGCACACCCCCGCGACCCACCCTACCATGATTCGCCGCAACCCCGCCCCCCGTAACCCCCCTCCCGCGATTTGCGGCAACCCACCCCGCGACCCCCCTCCCGCGATTCTCTGCAATCCCTCCCCTCCCGCGATTCGCAGCATCCACCCCCCCACAACCCCCCCTCCTGCAATTCGCGGCACCCCCCGCGACCCCCCCTCCTGCAATTCGCGGCACCCTCCGTGACCCCCCCTCCCGCGATTCGCGGACACCTAAGTTGCAATACAGGCCATCTTTCATACAATTCTAACCATATTTCTCATATACAAACGTTCACAAATTAAGGGGGCGCAGCCCCTCACGACGGTGTGAAGAGCGCCCGTAGGGCGCGATGAATCACCTAGTATAGATATATCTATCTATCTATCTATCTATCTATCTATCTATCTATCTATCTATATATATATATATATATATATATATATATATATATATATATATATATATACAGGTTGAGTATCCCGTATCCAAAATGCTCGGGACCAGGAGAATTTTGGATAACGGATTATTCCGTATTTCGGAATATTTTAATATTTAAATTATGTATTTTGAAGTATTTTGCATGTATGCTGTATAAACACATAAAATACACACAAATATATTTTATTACCACATAAAATACACTCAAATATATTTTATTTGTGCATAAAACAAGGTTTCAAAACATGAAACAAAATTTGTGTACTATCTCAGATATTGAATTTGAATGCCAAGCAATCATTTTCTTGCACATATATAGTGCCAGTTACATATCCTGTCACCAGTAGTGCTGTTACAAATGTCCCCAGTGAGTATTTAGCATACGGGATACTCAACCTGTATATATATTATTTAAGGCAGGGCTGACCCAGGTTCAGTGTAAATGGTGCAGACCCAGGTCCGACCCAGGTCAAAGTGCTGTGTAAATGGGGTATAAAGCAGGGTCAGACCCTGGATACTCCAGCATTCAAAGACCAGGGTCCGACCAGGGTTTTTGGTGTAAAAGGGGTATAAATGTTTGGAAGCCTCAGACCTGCTCACATTTGCACAAATGGCAAAAACTCTGATGTTTCAGGATTGCGGATGGATTTGCGAGTGGATTGCTATAATTCATCATTTTCCTGCAATTTAGCAAGGGAAGTTTTTTATTTCTGTCTGGGTGGAGGCTTTTTTCTCTGATTAGCGACCCATGCTGAATTAGGCCCAGTGTCACTAACAGTACAACTATCAGTCTCTCCTGAGCCATTTGTATTTAATTTCCACACATTTTGTTTTATATCTCCCATCTCCTAATATAGTGAAAAAATGTGCACGTATAATAAAATAGTTTCTGACTTCTATACTATTTGTGCAAGGAGAAAAGAAGACTCTTTTTTAGGGGGAACTCATTTTTAGTTATTTTTGGGTTCTGGGATATGTTTTGGTAACGTGCTCTCAAAATAAATAAAATATAATTTTTATTAATATCCGTTTATATCGCACGTTACCAAAACATATCCCAGAACCCAAAAATAACTAAAAATAAGAGTGCCAAAAAAAGAGTAATCTCATCTCCTTGCACAAATAGTCTATCTTTCAGACTCAGGGAGCACCGCCACCTCAATCCAATAGAATGTGTTCAAACACAAACTATGCAATAAAAGTTATGTTGGCTACAAACAAAAATTAGCACCCCAATATCCAGTCTCGGTGGGACAATATAGGTGTTTCCTCATTTGCGGCCCCCCAAAAAAGTCTACTCTCTCTGACTTCTGTAATATGCAAGCTATTTTCTATATGGATATTTTAGCAAATATGTACCAAGAGAGGTTTAAATTAGTATTAGTGACAATATAACTCGGCCGGCAAGAGAGAATACAGCAGGGTTGCCTACTTTTAAAGTCTCCTCTCCGGGAGAAGCCTGGAGAGGAGACTGTCAGCAGCACTTCAGGGGGCGGAGCCTGATGTAGGGATAAATGGCATTATTTGCATCTTTAGCCACTCCCCCAGAAAGACGAGATTCGCTGGAAATTACCGCTGCCGCGGGGGAGATGCATGGCGGGGGTGCGCACCGGTATCTGGGAGGGTTGCCCAACTTTCCGGGGGGCTGGAGGGTGGCGCGATTTTAGTTTATGCAGTTCTCTAATTTTTTTTCTCTGTCAGGTGTGACAATATTATGATTATGTGCGAATACACAATTGATATTAATTACCAGTAGTGCATGTGTTCACCAGACATATCAACCACCTGTGCGGGGTTTTTTGTAATATACCAGCCAATGTGATTTATATAAATGCAGCTATTTATCATCCCTACAATTGTGCATTAATGATCAGAAAAACCAATCACAGTATGCACACCTCTCTTTAGTGTGATGTTTAATCAAATCACAGTGATTATTAACTTCACATATGTTTTCAGATTCATCACTTACTGCCAACTCTCCCTCCCTTGTGTTTTTTCCATGTAAGAGAGACTTTCTGGTGGCGAATTTCGGCCCTGCAATACCCAGTTATCAGGGCTGACCTAACACCACTTACAGAAGTGTCCTCGCTACATCCTGCTATTTTTCTATCAGTGTATCAATCTCTTCTCTCACCACCCGTCCGCTCATATGTTTATGAAGACGGCTGGCAGCAGAAAGAGTTGATTCTAACACACTGTACTCGCGCTCTTCCCATCCCCTCCAGGATACCTGCGGTATCTTATATTACAGATACCTTCTGTAATTAACGGCTAATTACCATTTACGGGTGTTGTTGTGACTAGCTGTATTATACTTCTATATTTTTTTCATACATAAGTGTAACGTATCCTATTTATTATGAGCTATACAGATTTGTCACTTCTCTCTGGATGTGTCATCAGCTGTCCTATCTAAGGACCATAAATTATAAATACATACCATTTTTATATATGTATCTTGAATAACACCACTTACTGCCACTATATTAGATATTGTGTGTAAGTGGCAATATATATTACTCTTTGTTCACTTAAGTAAGATTAATTTTTAAGAATAACTCTTTGTTGCCATCTAAAGGCTAATCATGTTAGTCTATCTTAGACTATTTGGAATTAAAAGTTAAGTTTTAACATAATCATTATACATTTCATTTGCTATTTTCAAAAGTGTGCCTCCAAAAAGGAATCCTTTCTGCGAACGGTTGTCCACGTCTTGTGGATCACCGTCTCTCTATTTCTAAGTATATTGATACTTGATTCCTGGGGGCACCTCCAACAACATACTATTGTTATACTTTATTAACTATATCGTCTTTAAAGTTGGTTCTACAACTGTTTAACCCCCCTTTGTTTGTCCTGTGCAGGATATCACCCAATACTGTATACATTTGTCCCCATCAGTTGCTAAATAGGGGGCCCATACAGACCTTTGCTATGGGGCCTACGAATATGTAGTTATGCCACTGCTCACTGGGCTGTCATTTAGGTGAGTTTCTTATTCCACTTTAAACAGCCAGCTGACCTGCATATCACCTTTGTGCGTGCCAGCTGACCCACACATACCACCTTAGCAGGAGTCAGGAGCCAGCTGACTCACATTCCACCACCTGAGGGAGCCAGCTGACCTGCATTCCACTTCAACACACATCAGGAGCCGCGACTTCTCCATGGGACAATTACTATTCAAATAAGTGTAAACATTCATTGAGCACCAGTTATTTGTATGGCTCACCGCTGGTTAAATTTATATAGCAATTAGCAGCACAAATCACTATCTTAATGATGCTCAAGGGTAGATAGCGTTAAGAAACATGTAATAAATTATACACATAAGGTCCCTATGAAGTTTGTACACAGGAGCCTGCCCGTGCCAATCTCCACTCACCTGTGTATTGCACCTGGCAATGTATCACACACTCACTTATTGAATAAATAATGCATACATGCAAATAAATGCAGACAATAATTTAGGCATTAATTTGTGTAACTCGCCACTTAATTAGTCCACAGCGTGAATCACTACCTTAGCTATTGCTAGAGAATAGAATGAGGCTGTAATTATACTAGCTTCCAAAACTGAAGCTGCATGTGCTAGTATAATATGCACTCAAGACATACAGCAGTAATAGACAGAGATTATATAGGAGGAGGAGAAGGAAAAAGGCAATATGGCCATAACCGGCACTTCAATGGTGTTTTGCCATTATGCAGGGAAGGGGTCTGTTACCAGTCCTGGGACGTGTGACGTGTGGAGAGAGATGTATATATGTAAAAATGTACATACTTTAATTGTTTTTCCGTTTCCTTTGACCCATGATTAAATCCTTATAACTGGTTCGATTTGAGTGAAATATTGACAAACATCGATAGTGTTTTGATGTTATGGAGATATGATGGTCATATCTCCAGTCCTTCTAATATAATTAAATATACCAATATTTGCAGGCATTAAGGCACTCTAATTGATATCTTAGGTTCACCCCAAAATTATATACATATTTCTGGTAAAAAATAAATAAATAAATAATAATAATAATAATAATTTAAAAAATCCTAACAGTAATGTAACAATTCTTTTTTTGAGGGATCTAGCGTGCACCCCACCCCATTTTCTTTTTTCTTTTTACTTATAATCTGCAACTGAGACAGGCTGGAAGTGACCCTCCCCAAAAACACCTGTCCGTGCCTGTATTTTTTCAATTACATACAGGAAACTGCAGGATACCACCCCAAATGCCAGCTTCCTGTCACATCACAGCAAATCACATTTTCAGTATTTACTGTACTTCCCCTGATGCATATAGTATGCATGCGCAGTCCTTCAATTATCACTTAATTTGGAAATTCTCTAATGAGCTATTCATGCTGTATTAGGCACACAGGGCCAGATGCACTAAGCTTCAAAAGTGATAAAATGGATAGTGATAAACAACTAACCAATCGGCCCCTGCCTGACATTTTTCAAACATAGTCTGTGATATGACAGGTAGGTTCTGATTGGCTGGTTGTTTATCACTCTCCATTTTATCACTTTTGAAGCTTAGTGCATCTGGCCCACAATCATTAAGACACATTTTTACAATCATAAAACTATTTTTAAACCTTCATAACAAACAGGTTGTATACAAAAGAGGGAAATTCCTTTCCAATTTCAATTAATGTTTGTTTTTCAAATTCACAGCTGAAGCAGCAAAAAACAGCAAGCTGACAAGGCTTCAGCACCTTGAATTACCAATGAATTCCGAAATCTCTGAGTCTGGATGGACAACTTTTTTTGAGAGAGCAGGAAATATGCCGGAGTTAAATCATCTGAATATCAGCAGGATGTATACCCAACAAATAAAGTCCCATGCCACCACCGTCACATCTTTTGTACGACTTGTGGCCAGGCTTCCCAAACTGGTGAAAATAATCATGTATGGGTGGCTGCTTGATAAGGATGATTTCAACATGTTCAATGCAATGAAAGAGAATCACCCACAGTCCAAGAGACTAATTATTGCATGGCAGTGGTACTTGCTCAAATCACCAATCATTGAAGATTGAAAGCATTCAAAACTCTTGTGTCTTTTAACTGAGCAATATAAAGATTATTGGACAATATTAAAGATCATGTAGTGTGATAGCACAGTATACTGAGGTAGAAGGTATGATAAAGCTACTAAAGTTTCATAGTTATAAACACATCCTCTGTTGTAGGGGTTTTAGGTGGCTAACTAGCCAAATCTAATGCCTGGTACACTCCAGAACGATTGAGATTGGGAGAAGATCGTAAGACGATTGTACAATCGTCTCACGATCTGTTGAAGCAGACGATCTGCGTAAGATCTGCTCCCGATCCAATCGGTACCCAGTTGAAGGAGTCTTTTCAAATTGTACCTGCTGCAGGTAGGATCTGAAAAATGACCAAACGACCCGCGGGGCCACGCATCAGATCGGATTGGAAACAGCCCAAAACATGGCCAATTTAAATACAACTGGTCAAGATTGTATCTACATCGGGTGTTTTGAGGCCAAATCATTCTGGTGTGTACCCTACATAAGGGAATGATGTGCTGGTGCAGCATTTCAATAATTTGATGTTGTTTTATCAGTGGCTGAAATAAAACTCATAATAGTTAAAGCAGTGGCCAAGCTCTACGCTCGTAACAGAGACCTCAAGAATTTCCATATAAATGTATTTCAGTGCCTTTTAATATTAACTCTCCTGTATACTATAAAATCATTAAACAAGATTGATCTGTGTTGTGTGCAAAAAAGGTTGGGAGCTTAAATATGCTGACTATTCCAATAATGTAGATATAGGTATATACAGTAGTGTGGCACTTTGTGTTTTTGAGGGATAACGTGGCGCTACACTAAGGGATCAGCCTGTCTTGGTATACTGAGATCTACTCCCCAGATCTCGTTTTGGTGAACTGTAAAAAAAAGTGGTTGTAACTCAGAAACTAAGCACTCCCTTTTTTAGACTATGTGGATAGGAATAGAAATAATTAAAATAAAATAATACTCCCCTTCATGCACTTCCTGATGGGTAGGAGGTTCCCCGGATTTTTCTGATTCTCAATGAATGGTTTGGATCACGGGAAATATGTGGAATGCAAAACACATAGGAATGCATGCAGTGGGTGAGTCTGATTCAATTCTTCAATGATAGAATAATGATTTCTATGACAAAAATGCGTACCAGACTCACATGGAGAATGCTTTTTGCAATACACATAAAGGTATCTTGGAAAAGGTAGCAGGGCTGGCGTACCAGTACTTACGATGTATGATGTTGAAAAACGCTCATAAGGGTTTCTTTCTCCTCCAAGAGATTTTTATTGAAGTAAAATATATAATATAAAATGAAGCATAAAATAAGTTGGGAGTTTTTGGAGGGTAGGTTAATACAGTATGATTTTCCCGGGAGATCACAGGATCCGGATCTGGTCTCACCAGGTACATCCACAAGGCAACCGTCCTCATTTAGCTCCATTCTTATAAAAGCACACTGGACACGATCAACATGTTTCGAGATATACTATCTCTTCCTCAGGATCCGTATCCAGTGTGTGAACAGGAAGGCTTTTTATTCCTCAGGAAGTCCTGCCTTTCAACTTCCGGTTCCCGAACCCGGAAGTGCTGATGTAATTTATCTTCCAGAATAAGAACATTCTAATTTGATGGCAGACATTCTACAACATAAATATCTAAAACACATCTACATCCTTCACTCCTCTGAAGCGCAGTGTTGTAGTTAAGGCAGTCTGCGGGATAACCTAGACGCCGCCGGAACTCTCACTTCCGGTTTCAATCTCCACTTTCAGCCGCGTGTTGTCCGCAGGGTAACCTGGCCGCCGACGGAACTCTCACTTCCGGTTTCGATCTTCATTTCCGGCCGCGTGTTGTCAAGATCACATGTCATTTCCGGCCATTCCGTCTGCTCGAAAAGGCCGCGATTTTCTCATCTGCATAGATTGGTTTAGCTGGTTTGTTTACAAACAAACGATTAAGTCCCGAACTTCCGGTTTCGTATACACCAATATTTAAAGAGATAAGGCAGTGTATTTGAAGCCATTGTCTTCTTCATCTTCATAATAAAGATAACCTAAAAAGAAATATGGTGTGAGTGTTTCTCAAAACAGGCTAATAAAACCTTAATACAGTGATATAATGATAATTGTTTAAAAGGTATAGCAGTTAAAGGAATCATTTCAGTTCAAAATCATGGTTGAGACACATGGGATTAAGGGTGACATTTAATAGAGTCCGATTTTGTTTTTTTGTAATTAGTAAACAAAATGGCATTATCGCATTTTTTTCTCAAATCGTTTAATTAATTAATTAATAGGGTGCGCAAAGGGCCGTATATCGCAATATTTTTTTTTTGAAAAATTGCACTTTTTAAATGTGCTGGAAAACACGCATTTTTTTCGCATCCAGATGTTTTCGCACAGAAAAGTATACAAATCGCTTATTTAATGGCATGTGCAAACTGAAATCGCACTTTTGAGGTGTCTATAAATCGCACTTTTTTCAGACCAGGTTCTGATGGGCGATTTGGCCCAGAACTAACTTTTGTCAAGTGCGCAAATGGTTAATTTGCTCACAGGTGTCCTTGTGCTGCCCTAGTTAGGGTTTCCCAAGTTGAATCCACCATTTTGTATGGATGCTATATGATTTATTGAGTTCTTATGTATTTGTTATCCTTTGCTGCCATCTACTGGCCAATGTTATATTTACCTCTGTAAGTTAATGTAATTACCATATGTATGTGTCATGTGACTACTTCTGTTCTGTGAGCTCACTTCCAGTTCCTGTGTCAGCCTCATGTGTAGCAGACATGTTTTCCTGAGCTGCAGAAAGGATTTTGCTTTGACCTCTATGTGTCATCTCTCAAGGTCTATCTGTGCATCATCTCAAGGTACAGCAATAAACTAGCTAAAGCATTACCATTGTATCTTCCTCACTGGATCTTTACATGCAACTGGTATTGTTAAGGGAATGAACATAGTGAGTTCACTATCTTCCACTGTTTGCATAAGGGTTGCCACTCACAACTGTCAGAGACTTCCTTCACGTGCATCTGTGGCAGAATAGTCCTAATTTTTACTCATAAACTCCCCTACATATACCCCAACATCATTAAGGACACCTGTGAGGGTTTTAGAGATGGAGATTTTGCAGAGTGGTTTGGAGTTGGCTGTTTGTGATTATGCCCATTTGGAGGAGCTGCGCAGGAAGAGGGAGGAAGCTGCGCGCCAGATCCAGGTACCCCGACTACTGTGTGCTTTAAGTAGGTATCATGCTAGGCTGTACCTGGACTACCTCTCGGATCAGCAGCTTGTGGGGATGTTTCGGCTGAACCGCATTAACCTGTTGGATTTATATGAGCAGGTGAGAGATGATTTGGACCCTTACAGGGGTGCCTACTATGCAGTGTCTAGGCTGCAGAAATCAATGTGTGCCCTCTACTTCTTGGCCACAGGCTCCACTCAGTATGTGACCTTATCGTCATTTGGGGTCTCACAAGCCACTTTCTCTAAGCATTTCAATCAAGTGTTACTTGCTTTAAAGAAGTTGTGGATACATCCATCAGATTCCCACGTTCTGAGTCCGAGTGGCAGGGCCTTAAGGTGGCTTTCTATAAGCTCTCAGCATTTCCTAACATGCTGGGAGGTATAGATTGCACACACATTGGCTTCAGGAACCGCACGTGAGGGGACACATCTATGTCAATAGGCGTGGGCGGCACTCCCTGAACGTGCAGGTGGTATGTGATGCTACCCTGAAAATCTTAAGTGCAGTTGCAGGCTACCCAGGAAACTGCCATGATGTCTATATTCTGAGGCACTCAGCCCTCTGGGACCGATTCCAGGACCAACAAATGCAAGAGGGCTGGCTACTTGGTAAGTACATTTTTAAATATAAAAATCTCTACCCTTTATTGATCGTGTTAAAATGTGTAATGGAAAAACCTAATAAATTATTTGACTCCTGTTGAGTGTCCCTATAGTCTGTTAAATATACCCACAACTACATTAAATTATCATTAACATTACAATGGGCATTAATTGTGGCTAAAATATGGCTATACCTGTTGTTACAACCAGTCATTACCAACAGTAAGTGTTCCCTGGACTAATGTGCATGTTGTTTTACATCTAAAGTGGCACTGTAGTGTATACTCCCCTCTGAAATGTGCAAAATATAGGTGGAACCAGTCCCTTTACTTTAACAGTTTGTCATGCATATTGCTGTTGTCCCACTTACTCATGTTAGCCCAATGCACATACCTTACCATATACTGCACTGACCTCATCTTTTTCTGTAAAGGTGACTCAGGATATGGGTGTCTTCCGTGAATCATGACACCTCTGAGATCCCCAGAAGGCTCTGCACAGCACGCTATAATGAATCACATGTTGCCACCCGCAATGTTGTGGAACACACATTTGGGGTACTGAAAAGTTGTTTCAGGTGTTTGGACAGGTCATCAGGAATACTGCTTTACCCCCCAGCAAAAGTAGTAATGATTGTCCAGGCTTGCTGCATGTTACACAACATAGCCCTCTCCCAACCATCCTATGTGGAGGATTACAATGCAGCAGTCGTGCAGGAAGCAGAAACTACCACACCTATGGTAGTGAGGGGTATGCAGAGGGGGAATCTGATGTGTACAGAGATCATCAGGCGCTACTTCTCAGGTAATGACATGTGCACTTTATACTAACATGTACCTTTGCTGTAAGTGTCCTCACATACAATATAGAAATTCCATATATTTTCTACATTATTTAGGGGAGTAGTCAGAGGCCTACAGATAGGGTTGCCACCTCACTCATCATGGATTCCTGGAGACTTTCCCCACCCTCCCATTAATGCGCTCCCGGAGAAATGGGCGTGGTCCAATGAAAGGGACGTGGCCTATTCAATACAGTGGGCGTGGCCCCTGTAATAGCTAAAAACTCAAAAGCAACCAATTTTTGCCCATTACACATTATATATATATATATATATATATATATATATCTGTAGAGAAGGAAGGACAATGGGGGCGCCTCATAGCGTAGTATTTTTAATAAAAAGTTTGTAGACAATACAGTAGAATTAAAAACAGTCAGAGGATGGTACCCGTACCATTTAATTCCTCCGCTGTGGGCTTGAATACCACAAGGTTTTTAATATCTACCCGTCCACGGATAACAGCACGCCTCCTCCTGCGGGATTACAGCACACCACTCAACACTTGCAGCCTTCCACAGACTACAAGCGCGCCGGTACCTTCTCCTCGCTGGGTCAGGGAACGCCGATCACCGGGACACGGAGCACGGATGACGTCACACAGGCACGCCCCAAACGCGTTTCGTCATAAAGACTTCGTCAGTGGGTTGTCCTGTGTGACGCTCATCGCCATCCTTTATTCCCCATACAGCCAATCATAGCCGGCAGAAACCGGACAATCCCTCTAGCCTTAGAAGCCGGGTGTCCGTGTAAAGTTATCTATTACTGGGCAGACAGTGGCAGTTATGTTTATAAAAATTACAGTTAAATTCTAATAACATGAGCAAATATAGTGATCTGCGCAACCAAAAATAGACTTTCATTTAGATCAATCGAGAATTTTCCTTTAGAAGGTCATAGGTCAAATGACCTCATTTTAGCAGGCAGTGTACTCTCACACTATAAACTTTTAGGGGGGCATAAATCATGCTTTTTGCCCGCCGTCTTAGTACTAATGCCGGTATAATCGGACAATCATATAGAAGTCAAGTGCGAATAGAACTGGGAGTGAGAGATAAAAATACAGCTACAAATGTAGCTAACAAGGGGGATCTGTACGTGACATAATTTCTAACTCACCCGTCTTTTAAAGCTACAGCAATTTTACAGTGCATACTCATTAAACATACAGACTTATCACCAATACGCAATCTTTGTCGCTATGACAATATCTAGGAAGATGTTTAGTACTGCTTTGTTCATACAGAACAATTATGCAACAAGTGGCACAAAATATATACACATTAAATACAACAAGCAATCAGTATAGAAAGATATATATAAATGAATAATAAACTCATGCGACAATACACTCTTCATGTCTACATCTAGATGGATATCATATTTTCATATAAAGTGGATCCTTTATTTTAATAAATACGTTTTAGATGTTAGAGAAAAAAATTTTTCTTTCTTTTTTATATATTTTAGAGTTTATAAGAGGATGAGGGAAGGGAATCTATTTCGATGTTTAATTAGTTCCTTAGTATTTTTAAGAGTCTTCAATGAAAGGTGTAATTTCATAATTCTCGTTAAGGCCGTGGGGCACTATGGTGTTCAACATGAGGATCCAGTAGGTCTCTCTTTTTATAAGATCTTTCTCACGGTCTCCACCCCTTTTATTTTGTAAGACATGTTCTATTCCTTTAAACTTTAAACCTGAGGGGTCCCCATTATGTGCATTCTTAAAATGTCTTGGGATGCTATGATTTGTTACTCCGTTTTTAATATTTCGTACATGCTCAAGCATGCGGATTTTTAGGGGTCGTTTTGTCTTCCCTATATAAGACATCCCACAGGGGCAATTTATCATATATATTGTGAATGTCGTTTTACAATTAATAAGACTTTTAATTTGTCTTATTAAAAGTCTTATTAATTGTAAAACGACATTCACAATATATATGATAAATTGCCCCTGTGGGATGTCTTATATAGGGAAGACAAAACGACCCCTAAAAATCCGCATGCTTGAGCATGTACGAAATATTAAAAACGGAGTAACAAATCATAGCATCCCAAGACATTTTAAGAATGCACATAATGGGGACCCCTCAGGTTTAAAGTTTAAAGGAATAGAACATGTCTTACAAAATAAAAGGGGTGGAGACCGTGAGAAAGATCTTATAAAAAGAGAGACCTACTGGATCCTCATGTTGAACACCATAGTGCCCCACGGCCTTAACGAGAATTATGAAATTACACCTTTCATTGAAGACTCTTAAAAATACTAAGGAACTAATTAAACATCGAAATAGATTCCCTTCCCTCATCCTCTTATAAACTCTAAAATATATAAAAAAGAAAGAAAAAATTTTTTCTCTAACATCTAAAACGTATTTATTAAAATAAAGGATCCACTTTATATGAAAATATGATATCCATCTAGATGTAGACATGAAGGGGGACATTTACCAAAATGGATTCGTAGAAAAAAGGTGTATTCGTAGGGAGAAATACACCTTTTTTTTACGAATTTGTATTTTCGGGATTTACAATCCCAAAAATACAAAAATTCGTAGTCCTAAAGATGGAACATTCGTATTTGTATTTACAAATACGAATGTCTACACCATCGATAGAATACGACAGAAATCACCATTCAAAAGAATGGTGGTTTCTGATTTACTAAGCAGCCGTACTGATAATACGGCTGCTTAGTGGTGTAAAACACCCACGCAAATACGACAGGAAAATAGAACACCATTTTCATGTCGTATTTGCGTTTTAGCCTGCACGGATCAGTCAGATCCGTGCAGGCTTCAGTGTAAAAAAATAGAAAAAATAAATAAATAAAAAAAAAACCGGCGTGGGGTCCCCCCCACAGCCGAAACCAGCACCAGGCTGACAGAGCCTGGAGCCGGTAATTAAAAATCAGGGAACCCGACAAATAGGGGTTCCCCGATTTTTAACAACCAGCCCCAGGCTCCTGCTCTGGGGCTGGTTCCCAAAATACGGGGGACAAAATGACTAGGGGTCCCCCGTATTTTAAGAACCAGCCCCAGGCAAAACCAGCCAGCAGGCTAATGCCACAGCCGGGGGGAGACTTTTTATGCAAGTCCCCCCGGCCAAAGCATTAACACTACCGACCAGTCACCAAAGACCTTTCCTGATTGGCCGCTAGGCGGCTAGGCGGCTCCTGATTGGCCAGAATTCATTCTGAGCCCAGACGCCGACCAGGAAGGTTCTCTCTCCGGCTCTGAAAGCCGGGGAGCGTCGCGGAAGATGCCGACAGCTGCTGGAAGTCGCCAGCAGCTGTCAGAAGACCGGGATGTCGACGGATGAAGAACGAAGACCATCCATGCAGGACCTGGGTGAGTAGGATTTCCTTCCACAGGTCCAACATGGATTATCTTCGGACAGGACGCCGACGACCCCGGAGCCGCCGACACGGAGCCGCCGACAACGGAGCCGCCGACACCGGAGCCAGCGACCTACCAACGGGATCAAGCTAGGTAAGTATCAGTATGTGTGTTTTGTATGTATTAAACTTTTATTTAAAATGTGTGTCAGTGTGTTTTATTTAACTATTTTTTTTACTGTGGCACTACAAGACCCAGCGGGCCCTTTAATGCCCAGCAGGCTGGGACTTGTGGTTCTCCAAGTCCCAGCTTGCTGGGGAGGCTTGCTGGCACTTGTAGTGCCACAGTAAAAAACAATGGTTTCTTCTATTTTTTACACAACTATCAGCTCGATGCCCACCGCCCAGGGGCATCGAGGACAGCACCAGGCTTCAGCCTGGTCAGGTAAGTCCTGGAGGGGGGGGACCCCTTTATTGGGGGGGTCCCCACTCCCCCAGGGCCCCTGGCCAGGCTGACTGGTCGGTAGTGTTAATGCTTTGGCCGGGGGGACTTGCATAAAAAGTCTCCCCCCGGCTGTGGCATTAGCCTGCTGGCTGGTTTTGCCTGGGGCTGGTTCTTAAAATACGGGGGACCCCTAGTCATTTTGTCCCCCGTATTTTGGGAACCAGCCCCAGAGCAGGAGCCTGGGGCTGGTTGTTAAAAATCGGGGAACCCCTATTTGTCGGGTTCCCTGATTTTTAATTACCGGCTCCAGGCTCTGTCAGCCTGGTGCTGGTTTCGGCTGTGGGGGGGACCCCACGCCGTTTTTTTTTTTATTTATTTATTTTTCTATTTTTTTTTACACATTGCAGCCTGCACGGATCTGACTGATCCGTGCAGACTGCTAGAAATAATTCGTATTAGCGGCCGTATATACGGCCGCTAATACGAATTCCTACGACATCGGTGGGTTACAAAGCAGTCGTATATGACTGCTTTGTAAATCCCCCTCCGGAACACGACTTTGCATACGACTTAAACAGTCGTATGCAGTCGTAGGGAAAATACCAATACGAAAAACTAGGTTTTTCATATTGGTAAATTTCCCCCGAAGAGTGTATTGTCGCATGAGTTTATTATTCATTTATATATATCTTTCTATACTGATTGCTTGTTGTATTTAATGTGTATATATTTTGTGCCACTTGTTGCATAATTGTTCTGTATGAACAAAGCAGTACTAAACATCTTCCTAGATATTGTCATAGCGACAAAGATTGCGTATTGGTGATAAGTCTGTATGCTTAATGAGTATGCACTGTAAAATTGCTGTAGCTTTAAAAGACGGGTGAGTTAGAAATTATGTCACGTACAGATCCCCCTTGTTAGCTACATTTGTAGCTGTATTTTTATCTCTCACTCCCAGTTCTATTCGCACTTGACTTCTATATGATTGTCCGATTATACCGGCATTAGTACTAAGACGGCGGGCAAAAAGCATGATTTATGCCCCCCTAAAAGTTTATAGTGTGAGAGTACACTGCCTGCTAAAATGAGGTCATTTGACCTATGACCTTCTAAAGGAAAATTCTCGATTGATCTAAATGAAAGTCTATTTTTGGTTGCGCAGATCACTATATTTGCTCATGTTATTAGAATTTAACTGTAATTTTTATAAACATAACTGCCACTGTCTGCCCAGTAATAGATAACTTTACACGGACACCCGGCTTCTAAGGCTAGAGGGATTGTCCGGTTTCTGCCGGCTATGATTGGCTGTATGGGGAATAAAGGATGGCGATGAGCGTCACACAGGACAACCCACTGACGAAGTCTTTATGACGAAACGCGTTTGGGGCGTGCCTGTGTGACGTCATCCGTGCTCCGTGTCCCGGTGATCGGCGTTCCCTGACCCAGCGAGGAGAAGGTACCGGCGCGCTTGTAGTCTGTGGAAGGCTGCAAGTGTTGAGTGGTGTGCTGTAATCCCGCAGGAGGAGGCGTGCTGTTATCCACGGACGGGTAGATATTAAAAACCTTGTGGTATTCAAGCCCACAGCGGAGGAATTAAATGGTACGGGTACCATCCTCTGACTGTTTTTAATTCTACTGTATTGTCTACAAACTTTTTATTAAAAATACTACGCTATGAGGCGCCCCCATTGTCCTTCCTTCTCTACAGATTTCTAATACCCGCTGGACACGGGTCTTATACTTTGGGGAGCGACGGTCCGCGTTTAAAGGGACCTAAGCAAGGAGACCCAGAAGTGGTGTATCTCGAGTTTTATACTTTTAGCTGAGGAGGACTCTTTTTGCTGGACTGCTAAACTGTCACTCCAACACGGTTTGAGCGCAGCTGTCAAAAAACCTTTGTCTTACTTATATATATATATATATATATATATACACATACACACATACACACACACACACACACACATATATATATATATATACATACGTACATATATATATATATATATATATATATATATATACACACACATACATATATATATATATATATATATATACACACACACATACGTACTTTATATATATATATATATTTATATATATATATGCAGGGTTTTTGGGCGGCACTCTACGGTTTTTACAGAGAAATCAAACACCTGGACACAGGTACGTTCAGTTCAACGTTTCAATCCTTCCGGATTTTTATCAAGAACATCCGGAAGGATTGAAACGTTGAACTGAACGTACCTGTGTCCAGGTGTTTGATTTCTCTGTAAAAACCGCAGAGTGCCGCCCAAAAACCCTGCATATTGTTGGTGGAGATTTGTCCCTACCTGGGAAGGCACCATGGTGAGTTCAATTATTCTATGTGGAGTGCCGACCCGACGACAGATATATATATATATGAGTCCAAGGGACCGGCACAATCCACGGCATGATGCTGTATTATAGTGGCAAGAGGCGTAGCTACTGTAAGGCAGACCCCGCCGCCGCTTGGGGGAGCGAGCATCAGCGGGGTCTGTGTGGGCGCTGGTATCCGCCCAGCAGAATGACAATGGGCTGCGCTGTAATGCCGCTGCCCGCTGGCTGAGCTGACACTGGAGGAAAGTTCCGTCAGCGGGGTCTCTGTGTGCGCATTGAATGAAATTGGGCTGCGCTGTCTCTGTGTGTGCGCCAGCACCCGCCCGGCAGAATGACGTTGGGTAGCGCTGCGGCTGCCCGCTGGCTAAGCTGACACAGGAGGAGAGTCCTGTCAGCACCAGCAGGGTCTGTGTGTAGGCGCCGGCGCACTGACATTAGGTGGCCCCACCTCTAACTTTTCACTCGCGGCTCTGCCTTCACTCTCCGACTACCACCCGGCGGGAACTTCAAGGAGACTGCGCCCCCACCCCCACCCCAAACCAGCAAGGACCATCAAGAAGACTGCGTCAACCCCCCATCCCAATAGCAAAGACGCTCAGCAGGACCATGAAAGGGAGGTATGTCTATAGCAGAGGTAAGCTGGGGCTGGGCTGTTTTCCCAATGTGTGTGCTGGCAATGTGGCAGGCAGGGTGTATGGTGCTGACTGCCTCTGCTACCGGGGACTGGTAAAGGAGCACTTTTTAATGGATTTGGGTGAACCTGGCACCTATGGAGGAGAAGGGGGGAATGCGTGTCCCTGCCATATGTTCCTCTTACTAAGGGGAGTTGATCTGTTACTGCCCTCTCCAAGATCCCCTTCCCCTGGCAAAGGGCACATATAACGTGTTTGTGTATCAGTGTTGTCTATGTGTCAGTGTCTATCTGTGTGTCAGCATCTGCCTGTGTCAGTGTATATATGTCAGTGTTGTCTGTGTCAGCATCTGCCTATGTCAGTGTTGTCTGTGTCAGCATCTGCCTTTGTCAGTGTATATGTGTCAGTGTTGTCTGTGTCAGCATCTGCCTGCATCAGTGTTGTCTGTGTCAGCATCTGCCTGTGTCAGTGTATATGTGTCAGTATCTGCCTGCGTCAGTGTTGTCTGTGTCAGCATCTGCCTGCGTCAGTGTTGTCTGTGTCAGCATCTGCCTGTGTCAGTGTATATGTGTCAGTGTTGTCAGTGTCAGCATCTGCCTGTGTCAGTGTTGTCTGTGTCAGCATCTGCCTGTGTCAGTGTATATGTGTCAGCATCTGCCTGTGTCAGTGTTGTCTGTGTCAGTCTATGTGTCAGTATCTATCTGTGTGTCAGTGTTGTCTATCTATGTGTCAGTATCTATCTGTGTGTCAGTGTTGTCTGTGTCAGCGTACATGTGTCAGCATCTGCCTGTGTGTCAGTGTTGTCTGTGTGTCATCATCTGTCTACATGTCAGTCTTGTCTGTATGGCAGTCTTGTCAGTGTGTCTGTGTCAGCATTGGTGTCAGTGTGCTATGTGACTAATAGGGTTACCTACAGTATTCAGGGGAGGCCCAATAGCTTATATCTCTGGCCAGTATTCAATGAGAAAAATTCGCCTTGTTTTATGGCGAGTTTGTGCTATTTTCGCGTTGGAAGGAGCATTTTGCTCTCCAAAAGTGAACCACCCTATTCAATGTGATATTTTCGCCGTCTTTTTAAGTGATTTTCGCCGTGTCTCTCCGTGTAGCAATTCTCCATCTTTTCATGGAGAACTGGAATGTGAACTTTTAAACTAAAAGGTTTTTGTTTTTTAATTTTGGTGTAAAAAAATCTGGATTTTTTTTCTGTGAAGGGGCATGTTATTTTTATTCATGTGCTTATAGCACATGAATATATATTTAATTTTAAAGAAAATATATATATATTTTTTTTACACAGAGCAGCCAGCAGGGGGCCGGAGCTCTCGAGCCGCTCATTAGATATTCATATATTCACTGCACCCGATCATTACATATGCACGATCGGGTGCAGTGAATACTGGGTCCCCCGCTGGCTATAGGGGGGGGAGCAGCTTGTGCTGCCTGGGTCCCGGGGAGCCCACCTCCCCTCCCCATATGTTCTGGGGCAGCCAGGGAGACTTTAATCTCCCTGGCTGCCACCGTCCCCCGGCTCCCTGCCAGCTCCCTGCCGCGGACGCTCGTCCGCTACAGGGGTTAAGACTCGCCGCGAGTGGCGGCGAGTCTTAACCACATTGAATAGTGGGAGCAGGAGCGTCAGCGAGCCCTCCGGAACAGGGCGAGTGCATGGTGAGAGAAAAAATCTCTCGCCATGCACGGAGAATTTTTCTCATTGAATACTGCCCTCTGTCTTGTCTATCTCATAGCACAAACATTTGCTGCAACCCACTCTTGGCTTCAGTGGCGTAAATATAACTTTTGCTCCCCCAAGCCAAAAAAAATTCTGGCGCCCCCATTCTTCCTATTAAAAATGTGCCCCTCCAATAGATATGAAAATTAATGTGCACATTACAAAAGAGGGTGTGTGGCCTCATTGTAAGGTGTAATGTTCATTACACATTATGCCACACACCGTAATGGTCATTACAAATAATGCTAAACACTGTCATGCCCATTACACAGTATGCTACACACTGTAATGCCCATAACACATTATGCTATACCAGAATACCCATTACACAATATGCAAGACACCGTAATGCTCAATACACAATATGCCACACACACCGTAATGCCCATTACACAATATGCCGCACACCGCAATGCCCATTACACAATGTGACGCACAGCGTAATGCCCCTTATACATTATGCCAAAAATCGTAATGCCTGAAGTAGTCAAGATGTTGGTGTTCAGTAGACCGACACCAGCATCCTGACTGCTGTCAGAACACTGGTGCCAGGGCTTCAAAACAAATCATGATGCCGGAATACGGACAGCCGATATCCAGAACGTAAGTGTGCCAGGTTAGGGTCAAGATGGTTAAGGGGAGGGTAGTTAGGATTAGGCACCTGTGGGGGGAACATAGGGTTAGGCTGTGCAGGGGGATGTTAGTGTACACACACATACATACATGTGTGTGTATGTGTGTATATATATATATATATATACACACACACACATATATTAGATAGAGAGAGAGAGACATACACACATACATCTTTAAACTTTTTGAACACATACAGTACTTCTCTGCCTGAACGCACCTTTTATCATCTTTTTTTCATTAAGCATCCATTTTCCAGCAGAGTTACAGGTCTTCTCCGCCCCTGCGTCTCTACGTAGTACACAGCAGGTCAAACGACGGATGAAGGACGGCAGAGGGAGTATGGGCCTTGCGGATGGTGAAGGGAGGAGGAGGAAGGGGTGTGGACGGCGGAGGGCGGACGAGACTTGTGCTGCACAGTGATGCAACGGTGGAGAGAGGAGGGAGTTAATGCAGCAAAGGGCGGGGGAGACTCACACTGCACCGGTGATGGATCTAGGACAGTAGAGAGTGGAGGAAGTTAATGCGCTGTGCCGTGCAGCATAGGGCGGAGGGAGACTAGCACTGCACAGCGATAGGAGGAAGAAGGGAGTCTCGAGCGACACCGCACACGTGAATGGCGCCACGGCCGACTCGCCATGCCCGTGGTACAAGCAGCATCTCACCAACAAGGTGAGGTCATGTAATTTAATTTAAAAATAACCCTCCCCTCCCGTAGACAATAACCTTCCCCTCCCACAGGCATAGGTAGCTCATACTGTTATTATATATAATAATAAAAGATGCTGCTAATTTCATAGCACTTACAGTTTAGAGGTAGGTATGAAAGTGTGATGTGATGCTGTAGTTGGACAGTAGTAGTGCCCCAAGCTCAGGGACAATGCTGGCGGCTCAGCGGCATCTGAGACAGCATAGTGGAGCATCTTAGACTGATGAGGCTCCCGCTGTGAGGCCCTGAGCAGTGTCTGGGAGTATTGCGGGTGCCACTCTGAATGTGCACTATTCATGCGCAGTCCAGATTCTCAAGGGGCACAGTGGAAAACCATGAGCGTATATAAATCACATGGTGGGGTGGCAAGCAGAGTTGGTCCCTACATGGAGGGGGGGCTCAGTTTATCCTACCTGAAAAAGCTCTATATTCTACTATGTGTAGATCTTACTCATTTAGGGAGAAAGGGACAGTTTGCAAACTACTCGCTACTACAGAAATGTATTCAACAATGTTTGAATACACTTGTAAAGGTGCAAGTAGTTGGCAGACAGTCCCTTGCTAACAATGTGAGCTACAGTATGCAGATGGGTAGATCACATTACTTACTAAACCGAAGCAAGGAACTAGTGACCTGAGGTCATCCATCCCGGCCAGGCTGCAGATACAGATGGGGTAGTTCCCATCCTTGCTGGCGGGTCGCCAGGACGTCCCCTCTGGCGACCCGCCAGCAGCCTCGCCAGCGAATATACTGAGACGCGCGTGCGTCTCACCCGCACGCGCGTCTCAGTCTCCGTCGCCAGCGCGATGGAAACCCTGTCCGTCTCCACCTCAGGGAGACAGACAGGGTTAGGCGGGGTGCGGGCAGGCGGCGGGGACCCCGGGTTACCGCCGGCAAGCCGGCGGGGACCCGGGGGAACCGATGGAAGCGCCGTCGGAAGGGGACGCACGCGCCTCTCGTGCGCGCGTGTCCCCTTCTTGCCATCGCCATGGCGCTGGCGGGGGATGTCGGCTGGCGATGCCAGCGCCATCCCCTGCCAGGATGAGACCTACTCCATCCGTAAGTCTCACAGCGCTGTCAGTGTTATCTCCTGCTGTGTTTATAGCACTCTGGTCTCCGGCTCTGACAGCAGTCAGCACTAACTCAGCTCCCCCGGCCAGCAGAAGGCAGCGTGTGATGTGACAGGCAGCACATCACAGCGCGCCGGAAGGAAGTGAACCCTGCGGAGCAGCCTGAAAAGCGGAGGCTGGAGCTACTGTTCTACTCTCTCTGCCTCCCAGCACACAGGTGACACCCGGCGCCCACGCAGCCCCCGCTCCCCCAAGTAGCGGGGGCTGCCTTACACTATCTACGCCCCTGCCTGGGTTCCCTCCTCCTTTCTCCACCGGATCCCTCTCCACACCACTGGCTGTCCAACAACTCTAGAAGTGACCTCCAGACCAAAGCTATCTTACAGCAGCAATCTCCAATTGAGAGAAGTTTAAAAGCATCTTTGATAGACGCTCTCATCAAAGCAGGTGAGCGGGCTGGTGGGGGGCTGGATGTGGCTGGAAGAGCTGACACGCTGCTGAACTTAGCTCCTCTGCGGAGAGTGGCAGTCAGCTGTTCCAGTTGCATCCCGCTAGCCTGCCGCACTGACACGCTGCTCCTCTCTACTGAGAAAGGAGTGTCATCATTGCCATCTGGTGCCGCCACAGATGGTAGAGATGTACACATACATATATACACACATATATCTCACAGTGTATATGTATGTATATATAGAGAAGGATGGAAGCGGCACTCAGCAGACTGCAATTAAAATGTCCTTTATTCCAACGGTTTCGGGGTTACCCCCCGTCATCAGGGATGGACACAGCACACACAGAGTATTAAAACAAATGGCAATATATACATACAAACATAACCCATCCCTCCCCATCCCCCGCCCCAATCAAGCATGCACTGCACTCACCTGCCGGAACTGGGAGCGTCCCACAACGCCAGGTGACCTCAAGAGGTACACCTAACTGTGGGTGTCCCTCGGGTCCAGCTGACAGCCACAGGAGCGTCTCCCATGTCTCGTGGCTTGCTTGGACGGCGGATGCGCTGCGTGCAGTCAGCCGGAAGTATCAGCCTTACAGCTGAACTTCCGCCAACCAGTGTACACGCGCGCATCCTGCCAATCACAAGATGGCCGCAGGGACCGGGACGCTCTGTGTAGCTGCCGGAGGGCAGAGCGTTGCTAGGCAACAAAACGACAACAATATTATGTGGAACAGAAAAAACCATTGTCACCAATACAAAAATAATGATTGGCCAAAATACCAAACAATAGTAGAAAAAATATACATAAACCACAAATACATAATAAACAGAGAAACTTGCAGAACATATCCCCAAATGCATGCAAACGGACAAGCAACAAACAGTATAGCATAAATGACAGAAGTGGTATGGCGAACACAGGAATATGGTTCGATATATCGACTCCAATCGAATCCAGTGTAAGCCATACAAGGCAGAAATAGCCACACAAAAAGAAAAAGACGACGTAATTTAACTGTATATAGAAAGATATTACACAAGACCTAAAAAATGCCTTAACAGTGGACTTCCCAGTGACTCCTCTGTTCTACTCCATTCCCAAGATACATAAGGGTCTCAGGGATCCCCCTGGTCGTCCCATAGTATCGGCCAGGGGGTCCCTGTATCACCCTATTTCAGTTTTCTTGGATTGTTACTTGAATCTAGGGAAGCCAATCCCGGGGCATTTTTTCAATCCCGGGATTCGGGATTGAAAAATGCTCAATCCCGGGATTCCCGGGATCCCGGGATTGGCTTTCCTAATTAAAAGACTGCCCCACAAACTTACATTTGATGGTTGCCGGGTTGCCGGTTGTGGGGGGACGGGTCGTCCATGCCGCTGGCGTGCTGGCTTCGCGCTGGCAGTGGGCGCTTGGGCTGGGCGAGTGGGCGCGCTGGCTGGCTGGGTGGGTGCTTGGGCTGGGCGGGTGGGTGCTTGGGCTGGGCGGGTGGGTGGGCGCGCTGTCCGGCATGGCATTACAATGCCGGGCGCGTCCTCTGCCTGCGCAGCGTGACCCCTGATCTCACGCTGAGAGGTCACGCTGCACACAGTGCTGCCGGGAGAAGTCGGGCAGCGTCTGAGCGATGCTCAGACGCTGCCCGGCATTAGACTGCGCGCATGCGCAGTCTAATCCCGAAATCCCGGGATTGGAAACTCCAATCCCGGGATTGAAATCCCGGCGTTTTGGGGGCCAAATCCCGGGATCCCGCCGATCCCGATCCCGGGATTGGCCACCCTACTTGAATCCCTGTGTCCAAGCTTTACCAGCATACCTTAAGGACACTACTTCCCTATTGGTGATCCTAAGGGATTTACATCTCACCTGCGATTTATCTGCCCTGACGTGTCTTTGTACTGCTGATGTATCTAGCCTCTACACCTGTATCCCTCATGATGCAGGTGTGGAGGCAGTTAGATGTTTTCTCTTAGACAACCCTTTATACAGTGGTCCACCTGTAGACCTGTTTATTACATTACTGTCCCTGGTTCTCACCAGGAATTACTTTCTGTATAACGGTCAATTTTTTATCCAACAGATGGGCGTGGCTATGGGGTCGGCAGTGGCCCCAGCCTATGCCAATACTTTTATGTACAAAATTGAACAGGGGTTGTTTTTCCAGGGCAACACTTTACGAGATGGTATATCATTGTATTACCGTTACATTGATGACCTCCTCATTTTTTGGTCCAAAAATCCGGTAGAGTTAGAATCTCTTCTTTCTTCACATAATGACAGTGGCAGAGTTATTCAGCTCACGTCACACATTGACGCTACCAATGTCCAATTTTTGGACATTGACATTTCTCTTACTGAGGGGCAATTGAGTACAGCCCTCTTTAGAAAAAGCACTGACAGAAACACTTTGTTGAGACACAACAGTTCATATCCCTTGCCACTCCGCAAGGGGTTGCCTTACTCGCAACTCCTGCGTGTTAGGCGCATCACATCTGAAGAAAGCCAGGTACCCCAGGCGTTGGATGACATGGTGGACAAATTTGTCCAGCATGGTTACCCACGCTCTTCCTTGGTACCCATTAGGGACAAAGTAATGGCCACTCCTAGAAATAATACTCTAGTGGTTAAATCCAAACCCACGGTTAATACATCTGGTGGCAAAATCCCATGGGTTAACCAGTTTTCCTGGGACAGTAATAAGACCACGGCCCAGGCCAAAAAGTGGTGGCCTGTAGTATCCTCTGACCCAGACCTGCCACTTCTTCATAACACCCGCCTTATGCCCAGCTACTCCAGGCAGTCCAATTTCAAGGATCACCTGGTGAAGTTGGACATCACGGGTTGGGATAAAAAGGTGCCAACTCATTTTTTAACCAGGAAAAATGGTTGCTTTAGATGTTTGGGATGTATCACTTGCCGCACTATGACCATCGGCTCTAGTTTCAAGCATTCTCACACCCAGAAAATATTTAAAATTAAATTTCCACTTACCTGTAGTTCGACATATCTCTTATATATTTAGCCAGATCCGTCACTCAAAGCAGTGTGGCAAACGGTGGGCGGGGTTACACGGGTGATTGACAGGCCCGTCCACCGTCAGCCACACTGCAAAACCTGGCCATTTCCGTAATACACACCACCCCCCTTGGCCTCTGTTCTCCACACAATCCGCCCCCTCCTCGGCCACCAACCCCGCCCCACGGCTACACACCGCGCCCCCCCCCCCCCACACACACACATAGGCGTGCGCACGGGGGGTGCCAGGGGTGCACAGGCACCTCCTAATGGCCGGCAGCTGCAGCCTGTCAGATGCGCAAGGATCCAGACACATATAGTTTTTTTTTTTAATCTGTGCGGCGGTCAGCTGTATAGATGTAAGCCCCAGCACTTCAGGGGTTAACACGGCCCCCATCACGTCTCCCCAGCCAGTGACTGACAGGCCTGCATGGCCTGGGATAGGCGGAGGATACAGGAGAGGGGAGGAGGGTAGGCAGGAAGGAGAGGAAGGGAACTCACGTGGAGCGAGGGGTCAGGAGAGCGGCTGAGCGGTGCCGCAGTGAAGTGAGCCAGCGGCGGGACAGCAGGTGAAAGCGGTGACGCGGGGACTCACAGACGCCGGGAGCCAAGGAGAACAGGAGTGAGGAGAAGAGACAGCGTGCGACGCTGACCCCCGCCGACCTGCCAAGGAGAGCAGCGCGGGAGTGACATCAGAGCCGGAGTGAGGAGAAGGGACAGAGTGCGACGCTGACCCCCGCCGACCTGCCGGGTGAAGAGAGCCGGTAAGCAAGGGAGGAGGACGGCAGTGGCAGCAGCAGAGGGGCAGACACGGGTAATACCAACACCCGCGCCCCTTTACAATTGAGGGTCAGCACAGGGCCACCCAGCAGCTCTATCGGTGCAGCATCCCCCAACCCCAGGTGCCCGCAGCAGCAGAGGGAGATAGCAGAGCCCAGCAGTATTGGGGAGTCAGCACCATCTGTATAGCACCTCTCCAACCCCAGGCGCCCCCAGCAGCAGAGGGAGATAGCAGAGCCCAGCAGTATTGGGGAGTCAGCACCATCTGTATAGCACCTCTCCAACCCCAGGCGCCCCCAGCAGCAGAGGGAGATAGCAGAGCCCAGCAGTATTGGGGAGTCAGCACCATCTGTAAAACACCCCTCCAACCCCAGGTGCCCGCAGTAGCAGAGGGGCACGGGAGCCGGGAAGGGAGAACAGCAGAGCCCAGCCGTCATCAGCCAGAAGGAGGATCCCACAACGGCCGGGGTGCAGTTATGCTCTCAAATGCACTTTAAGCACATTATTCAGCAAATTACACTACATTTCACACTCACATATATTCCTACTTCTAATGGGGCAAAGCCCCTCACGACGGTGTGAAGAGCGCCCGGAGGGCGCGATGAATCACCTAGTGTTATATATCTACTCACGTGTCCCTGTGGCTTGTCCTATGTGGGGAAATCCCAGCGCCAGTTTAAGGAGCGTATGGCCCTGCATAGGACAGCCATTAACCAGGCTCTACAGACTGGGCATAGTGACCAACCGTTGGCCCGTCACTGTCTCTCCCATAAACACTCTGTTAATCAGATAAAATCCCTTCTTATTGACCATGTCCCCAAAAATCTTAGGGGAGGTAACAGAAACAAACAGTTACTACAATGTGAGAGCAGGTGGATTTTCATACTGGGCATGTTGGCCCCCAGGGGCCTTAATGAGACACTGGGGCTCCAGTGTTTCTTGTGAGACTACATGTTACAAGTGTTATATTTAACAAATTCCTTTTCTCTCAGGTTATACATCTCAACAAGTGCCTGCTGTGGTGCTTATCTTTCTATATACAGTTAAATTACGTCATGTCTTTTTCTTTTTGTGTGGCTATTTCTGCCTTGTATGGCTTACACTGGTTTCGATTGGAGTCGATATATCGAACCATATTCCTGTGTTCGCCATACCACTTCTGTCATTTATGCTATACTGTTTGTTGCTTGTCCGTTTGCATGCATTTGGGGATATGTTTTGCAAGTTTCTCTGTTTATTATGTATTTGTGGTTTATGTATATTTTTTCTACTATTGTTTGGTATTTTGGCCAATCATTATTTTTGTATTGGTGACAATGGTTTTTTCTGTTCCACATAATATTGTTGTCGTTTTGTTGCCTAGCAACGCTCTGTTGTATCTTGTGATTGGCGGGATGCGCGCGTGTACACTGGTTGGCGGAAGTTCAGCTGTAAGGCTGATACTTCCGGCTGACTGCACGCAGCGCATCCGCCGTCCAAGCAAGCCACGAGACATGGGAGACGCGCCTGTGGCTGTCAGCTGGACCCGAGGGACACCCACAGTTAGGTGTACCTCTTGAGGTCACCTGGCGTTGTGGGACGCTCCCAGTTCCGGCAGGTGAGTGCAGTGCGTGCTTGATTGGGGCGGGGGATGGGGAGGGATGGGTTATGTTTGTATGTATATACTAGGTGATTCATCGCGCCCTACGGGCACTCTTCACACCGTCGTAAGGGGCTGCGCCCCCTTAATTTGTGAACGTTTGTATATGAGAAATATGGTTAGAATTGTATGAAAGATGCCCTGTATTGCAACTTAGGTGTCCGCGAATCGCGGGAGGGGGGGTCGCGGAGGGTGCCGCGAATTGCAGGAGGGGGGGTCGCGGGGGGTGCCGCGAATTGCAGGAGGGGGGGTTGTGGGGGGGTGGATGCTGCGAATCGCGGGAGGGGAGGGATTGCAGAGAATCGCGAGAGGGGGGTTGCGGGGGTTGCGGCGAATCATGGTAGGGGGGGTCGCGGGGGGTGTGCCGTGAATCACGGGAGGGGGGGTCACGGGGTGGGGTGCCGAGAATCGCGGGGGGGTGTGTGTGCCGTGAATCGCGGGAGTTGGGTTAAGGGGGGGTGTGACGCGAATCGCCACAAGAAAAAATCAACACAGAAAGGTCAACACATGTAAATGTTGACAAAGTGTGGCACTTCATTGGTGTCCATGTCGACACATGAGAATGAATATGAAAACATTCAAAAAATAAAAAAAAAACTTCAAAAACTCATGTCAACCTTTTTCATTGTCGACCATAGCCATGTCAGTGTTTTCCATGTGCAATTTAATTCTGGAGCTGCCGCGAATCGCGGGGGGGGGGGTGCCGCGAATTGCGGGAGGGGGGGTCGCGGGGGTGGGTGCCGCGAATCGCGGGAGGGGGGGTTACGGGGCGGGGGTTGCGGCGAATCATGGGAGGGGGGGTCGCGGGGGTGTGCCGTGAATCACGGGAGGGGGGGTCACGGGGTGGGGTGCCGAGAATCGCGGGGGAGGTGTGTGTGTGTGTGTGCCGTGAATCGCGGGAGTGGGGGTTGTGGGGGGGGGTGGGGGGGGTGACGCAAATCGCCACAAGAAAAAATCAACACAGAAAGGTCAACACATGTAAATGTTGACATAAGTGTGGCACTTCATTGGTATCCATGTCGACACATGAGAATGAATATGAAAATATTCAAAAAATGAAAAAAAAAACTTCAAAAACTCATGTCAACCTTTTTCATTGTCGACCATAGCCATGTCAGTGTTTTCCATGTGCAATTTAATTCTGGAGCTGCCGCGAATCACGGGGGGGTGCCGCGAATTGCGGGAGGGGGGGTCGCGGGGGTGGGTGCCGCGAATCGCGGGAGGGCGGGGTTCACAGGGGTTCCGGTGGGGGGTTGCCGCGAATTGCGGGAGGTGTGGGGTCACGGGGGTTGCCGTGAATCGCGGGAGGGGGGGTTGCGGGGGGGTGTGACGCGAATCGCCACAAGAAAAAATCAACACAGAAAGGTCAACACATGTAAATGTTGACATAAGTGTGCCACTTCATTGGTGTCCATGTCGACACATGACAATGAATATGAAAAAATTAAAAAAATTTAAAAAAAATCTTCGAAAACTCATGTCAACCTTTTTCATTGTCGACCATAGCCATGTCAGTGTTTTGCATGTGCCATTTAATCCTGGGGCTGCTGCGAATTGCGCGGGGGGGGGGGTGCCGCGAATCGCGGGAGGGGGGTCGCAGGGGGGCTGCCGCCCCGAATTGCGGGAGGGGTCGTGGGGGGGTTCTTTTTGCAGCGAATCGCGGGAGGGGGGGTCGCGGGGGGTGTTTTTGCTGCGAACCGCGGTAGGGGGGGTCGCGGGGGAGCGGGTGTTTTTGCCGCAAATCGCGCGGGGGGGCGCGCGGGGGGGGAGGTTTTGCCGCAAATCGCGGGAGGGGGGCGCTCACCTGGTGGCTGTGGAGTAGCAGTGCTGGGCAACATGGGAAGGCAGTGGGTGTCTGGCACTGTCTGTGGGCTCACTGGGCTGGTTCTCTGTCACATACCTCCCAACATGACCCTCTCCAGGAGGGACACAATGCTCTGTTTCTAGACTTCCCCTTAATGTATGATTGCCATCACCTGTTTTAAACAGGTTAATTTCTCAGAAAGGTGTTCAGCACAGATGAAGGCAATCACACATTAAGAGGAAAGTCCAGGAACAGAGCGTTATAGACACAGACACCCACTTTGAGTGACAGATGTAGCCAAATATATAAGAGACTAGGTGATTCATCGCGCCCTACGGGCACTCTTCACACCGTCGTAAGGGGCTGCGCCCCCTTAATTTGTGAACGTTTGTATATGAGAAATATGGTTAGAATTGTATGAAAGATGCCCTGTATTGCAACTTAGGTGTCCGCGAATCGCGGGAGGGGGGGTCGCGGAGGGTGCCGCGAATTGCAGGAGGGGGGGTCGCGGGGGGTGCCGCGAATTGCAGGAGGGGGGGTTGTGGGGGGGGTGGATGCTGCGAATCGCGGGAGGGGAGGGATTGCAGAGAATCGCGAGAGGGGGGTTGCGGGGGTTGCGGCGAATCATGGTAGGGGGGGTCGCGGGGGGTGTGCCGTGAATCACGGGAGGGGGGGTCACGGGGTGGGGTGCCGAGAATCGCGGGGGGGTGTGTGTGCCGTGAATCGCGGGAGTTGGGTTAAGGGGGGGTGTGACGCGAATCGCCACAAGAAAAAATCAACACAGAAAGGTCAACACATGTAAATGTTGACAAAGTGTGGCACTTCATTGGTGTCCATGTCGACACATGAGAATGAATATGAAAACATTCAAAAAATGAAAAAAAAAACTTCAAAAACTCATGTCAACCTTTTTCATTGTCGACCATAGCCATGTCAGTGTTTTCCATGTGCAATTTAATTCTGGAGCTGCCGCGAATCGCGGGGGGGGGGTGCCGCGAATTGCGGGAGGGGGGGTCGCGGGGGTGGGTGCCGCGAATCGCGGGAGGGGGGGTTACGGGGCGGGGGTTGCGGCGAATCATGGGAGGGGGGGTCGCGGGGGTGTGCCGTGAATCACGGGAGGGGGGGTCACGGGGTGGGGTGCCGAGAATCGCGGGGGAGGTGTGTGTGTGTGTGTGCCGTGAATCGCGGGAGTGGGGGTTGTGGGGGGGGGGGTGGGGGGGGGTGACGCAAATCGCCACAAGAAAAAATCAACACAGAAAGGTCAACACATGTAAATGTTGACATAAGTGTGGCACTTCATTGGTATCCATGTCGACACATGAGAATGAATATGAAAATATTCAAAAAATGAAAAAAAAAACTTCAAAAACTCATGTCAACCTTTTTCATTGTCGACCATAGCCATGTCAGTGTTTTCCATGTGCAATTTAATTCTGGAGCTGCCGCGAATCACGGGGGGGTGCCGCGAATTGCGGGAGGGGGGGTCGCGGGGGTGGGTGCCGCGAATCGCGGGAGGGCGGGGTTCACAGGGGTTCCGGTGGGGGGTTGCCGCGAATTGCGGGAGGTGTGGGGTCACGGGGGTTGCCGTGAATCGCGGGAGGGGGGGTTGCGGGGGGGTGTGACGCGAATCGCCACAAGAAAAAATCAACACAGAAAGGTCAACACATGTAAATGTTGACATAAGTGTGCCACTTCATTGGTGTCCATGTCGACACATGACAATGAATATGAAAAAATTAAAAAAATTTAAAAAAAATCTTCGAAAACTCATGTCAACCTTTTTCATTGTCGACCATAGCCATGTCAGTGTTTTGCATGTGCCATTTAATCCTGGGGCTGCTGCGAATTGCGCGGGGGGGGGGGTGCCGCGAATCGCGGGAGGGGGGTCGCAGGGGGGCTGCCGCCCCGAATTGCGGGAGGGGTCGTGGGGGGGTTCTTTTTGCAGCGAATCGCGGGAGGGGGGGTCGCGGGGGGTGTTTTTGCTGCGAACCGCGGTAGGGGGGGTCGCGGGGGAGCGGGTGTTTTTGCCGCAAATCGCGCGGGGGGGGCGCGCGGGGGGGGGAGGTTTTGCCGCAAATCGCGGGAGGGGGGCGCTCACCTGGTGGCTGTGGAGTAGCAGTGCTGGGCAACATGGGAAGGCAGTGGGTGTCTGGCACTGTCTGTGGGCTCACTGGGCTGGTTCTCTGTCACATACCTCCCAACATGACCCTCTCCAGGAGGGACACAATGCTCTGTTTCTAGACTTCCCCTTAATGTATGATTGCCATCACCTGTTTTAAACAGGTTAATTTCTCAGAAAGGTGTTCAGCACAGATGAAGGCAATCACACATTAAGAGGAAAGTCCAGGAACAGAGCGTTATAGACACAGACACCCACTTTGAGTGACAGATGTAGCCAAATATATAAGAGATTGCCATTTGTTTTATTACTCTGTGTGTGCTGTGTCCATCCCTGATGACGGGGGGTAACCCCGAAACCGTTGGAATAAAGGACATTTTAATTGCAGTCTGCTGAGTGCCGCTTCCATCCTTCTCTGTACCCGTTTGCCCATCTCCTCGGACCTGGACATACAATCTGAGGGCACCGCAGCATTTATCCTTTTATGGTAATTTACAAACCAGCATTACGTGCATAGAGTGCCGGATCCTCTCCCTATGTTTGGTCTTTCCAGTTGTTTGGCTGTTAATTCCTATCATGGCACCTAACTTTTAACCTGCAAGCAGTATTTACATGCGCATACCGCTACATCCACCTGTGCACCATCTCCTACCCCTGCTTCTGACGACCAGCTTATAGGCCCTGCAAGCATGACTTCAGCAAGCCAAGAGCTTGATATGGCGGTGGAATTCCTGCAGATGGAAGTTATGGACAGTCTCAGTCTCTCTGACTCCGATGCAGAGGCCATACTTTCCAAAAGAAGTATGAAGGATAACGCCATTCCTGAAGTGCCTGATGCGCTGTTTAAACAACTACTTCGCTTAAAGCAGAGGGAGTGTGACTTTCAATATCATGCAATAAGCCTGTCCGACTATTATAGGAGTAAAATGATTCCCCGGGGGTTCCGGGTTAAAAACACACCCACCATCGGTCGACATAATGCCACCTTTTGTCGCCGATGGATATCGGTGTTGAATAAATGCTCCATGGACCTCCTCTTATTGGTAATAGAGGAATCTACACGAGAGGAACAGGCTTACCAGCAGAAAATTGAACAATTTGAGAAAATACACACTCCTCGTTTGTCGTCCGATACCAGCAACAAATGGCTTGAAAAATTACAAGCTGAGATGGACACTTACAGAGCAAACCTCATTGCATTCAAACGTGATAAGCTGAAAAAGGTTCAAACCGACTATGACCAGAAACGGGTCTATGAATGGCTTAATCCTAATAGGCCACAGGGTAGACCCCGTCCCTACCAAAAACGCAGTGCAAGGGCCACCGGTAACAGACATCCGGGTAATACAAGTGATTCTACGAGTGGAGCAGATTCAGGTCCCTCCAATGCGAGCCGGGAGAAATTCCCTTTGGGGACCCAAACCCGGGCTATGTATTCCAGGGATCCTTTGGCAGAACTGGAAGGAGGACTAGACGCTCAGGCCAAAACCTCAGGCAAGAGAGGCAAAGGCTCTCAGAAGAGCAAAAAGCCCTAGTCTTCAACTTGTCATCAGTCACACTAGCTGAGGTGGAAACCCAGGTATTGGCGAAGGGACTGTCATTTATCCCTACCCGTAGAGGGGATCCTTTCCAGTGGAAAATTGACACCTTTAAGTTGAATAGGGCCCTCCGGCTGAAAGATTATTTTGGCAGACAACCACCCAATACTAATCAGGTTGAATCCACCTCCCAAACTCAAGAAACTGGCTCCAAGGTCCAAGTTCGACCCTATTTCAAGTAATCCTACGATCAAAACCTTCACATGCCTTATGGACCAACAAATTGAGTCGCTGCAGTCTCCTGCCCCTTCTATGCACCACAATCTGACGAGGGCTGAGAAAGATGCATTAGATTCCCTGTCGGCCCGCAAAGATATCATTATCCGCAGTGCCGACAAGGGCAGGGCCGTGGTGGTCCTAGCCCTGGAGGACTACCAGAAGGAATGTGATCGGTTGCTAAGTGACACCAACACCTATGGTCACCTAGATAGAGACCCCACTTGGGGCTTTAAGGTCGAACTGGACTCCATCTTGAGTAAAGCAGTTAGGGATGGAGATATTACACAAGACCTAAAAAATGCCTTAACAGTGGACTTCCCAGTGACTCCTCTGTTCTACTCCATTCCCAAGCTACATAAGGGTCTCAGGGATCCCCCTGGTCGTCCCATAGTATCGGCCAGGGGGTCCCTGTATCACCCTATTTCAGTTTTCTTGGATTGTTACTTGAATCCCTGTGTCCAAGCTTTACCAGCATACCTTAACCCCTTCCTGACACAGCATGTTTTTGCCTTCCTGACAGAGCCCTTTTTTTCAAATCTGACATGTATCACTTAAGTGGGGATAACTTTTTTTTGCTTTTACTTATCCCAGTGATTTTGAGATTGTTTTCTCGTGACACATTGTACTTCAAATTAGTGGTAAATTTGGGTCGATACAGTCTGTGTTTTTTTGTGAAAAATACCAAAATGTCGTAAAAAAATGGAAAATTTAGCAATTTGCAAAATGTTAAATTTTCTGCTTGTGAGACAAATAATCATACCACTCAAAATAGTTAATAACTAACATAGACCATATGTCTACTTTATGTTTCCATCATTATTTCAACTTCCTTTTAATTTTTTTGGACACTAGGAGGCTTACAATATGAATAGCAAATTTTCAAATTTTCAAGAAAATTTCAAACACTGATTTTTTTAGGGACCAGTTCAGTTCTGATGTGACTTTGAGGGACTTGTATGTGAGACACCCCCATAAATGATGCCATTTCAAAAACTGCACCCCTCACAGTATTCAAAACAGCATTTTGGAAGTTTGTTAACCCTTTAGGTGTTTCACAGGAATTAAAACAAAGTGTAGGTGAAATTTCAAAATTTCATTTTTTTTGCAGATTTGCAATTTTAATACATTTTTCTAAGGAACACAGTAGATTTTACTAGAGAAATGTGACTAAAAATTGATTCCCCCAATTCTTTTGTTTTCATAAATATCCTATATGTGGCCCTAGTGTGCACGTTGACCAAACCACAGGCTTCATAATAGAAGGAGCACCTACTTGATTTTGGAGCCTCCTTTTTATGAGATTATTTTTTAGGCACCATGTAGGTTTCTAGGCACCATAAGATGCTAAAAGTTAGGAACCCCCCCACAAGTGACCCCATTTTGCAAACTACACCCCTCAGGGAATTCATCTAGGGGTATAGTGTACATTTCAAACCCCCAGGGGTTTCACCAATTGTGGTACAACTGGGCAGTGAAAATTAAAAATTAATTTTTTTTACACAAAAATGCAGTTCTGGCTCAAAATTTTTCATTTTCACAAGGAATGAAGGAGACAAAGCACCCCTAAATATGTGCCCCAATTTCTCCCGAGTACGGCAATGCCTCACATGTGACCAAAAAATACCATTTGGGTGCATGGCAGGACTCAGAAGGGAAGGAGTGATTTTTGGATTTTGCAGCTCAGATTCTGGTGGAATGTTGGTGGGTGCTATGTTGCATTAGCAAGACCCCCGAAGCACCAATACAGTGGAACCCCCCCACAAGTGACCCCATTTTGCAAACTACACCCCTCAGGGAATTCATCTAGGGGTATAGTGTACATTTCAAACCCCCAGGGGTTTCACCAATTTTGATACAACTGGGCTGTGCAAATGAAAAATTACATTTTTTACACAAAAATGCAGTTCTGGCTCAAAATTTTTCATTTTCACAAGGAATGAAGGAGACAAAGCACCCCAAAATCTGTGCCCCAATTTCTCCCGAGTATGGCAATGCCTCACATGTGACCAAAAAATACCAGTTGGGTGCATGGCAGGACTCAGAAGGGAAGGAGTGATTTTTGGATTTTGCAGCTCAGATTCTGGTGGAATTTTGGTGGGTGCTATGTCGCATTAGCAAGACCCCCGAAGCACCAATACAGTGGAAGCCCCCCACAAGTGACCCCATTTTGCAAACTACACCCCTCTGGGAATTCATCTAGGGGTATAATGTACATTTCAAACCCCCAGGGGTTTCACCAATTGTGGTACAACTGGGCAGTGAAAATGAAAAATTAAATTTTTTACACAAAAATGCAGTTCTGGCTAAAAATTTTTCATTTTCATAAGGTATGAAGGAGAAAAAGCACCCCAAAATCTGTGCCCCAATTTCTCCCGAGTATGGCAATGCCTCACATGTGACCAAAAAATACCATTTGGGTGCATGGCAGGACTCAGAAGGGAAGGAGTGATATTTGGATTTTGCAGCTCAGATTCTGGTGGAATTTTGGTGGGTGCTATGTCGCATTAGCAAGACCCCCGAAGCACCAATACAGTGGAACCCCCCCACAAGTGACCCCATTTTGCAAACTACACCCCTCAGGGAATTCAACTAGGGGTATAGGGTACATTTCAAACCCCCAGGGGTTTCACCAATTGTGGTACAACTGGGCAGTGAAAATGAAAAATTACATTTTTTTACACAAAAATGCAGTTCTGGCTCAAAATTTTTCATTTTCACAAGGAATGAAGGAGACAAAGCACCCCAAAATCTGTGCCCCAATTTCTCCCGAGTATGGCAATGCCTCACATGTGACCAAAAAATACCAGTTGGGTGCATGGCAGGACTCAGAAGGGAAGGAGTGATATTTGGATTTTGCAGCACAGATTCTGGTGGAATTTTGGTGGGTGCTATGTCGCATTAGCAAGACCCCCAAAGCACCAATACAGTGGAACCCCCCCACAAGTGACCCCATTTTGCAAACTACACCCCTCAGGGAATTCATCAAGGGGTATAGTGTACATTTCAAACCCCCAGGGGTTTCACCAATTTTGATACAACTGGGCTGTGCAAATGAAAAATTACATTTTTTACACAAAAATGCAGTTCTGGCTCAAAATTTTTCTTTTTCACAAGGAATGAAGGAGACAAAGCACCCCAAAATCTGTGCCCCAATTTCTCCCGAGTATGGCAATGCCTCACATGTGACCAAAAAATACCAGTTGGGTGCATGGCAGGACTCAGAAGGGAAGGAGTGATTTTTGGATTTTGCAGCTCAGATTCTGGTGGAATTTTGGTGGGTGCTATGTCGCATTAGCAAGACCCCCGAAGCACCAATACAGTGGAACCCCCCACAAGTGACCCCATTTTGCAAACTACACCCCTCAGGGAATTCATCTAGGGGTATAGTGTACATTTCAAACCCCCAGGGGTTTCACCAATTTTGATACAACTGGGCTGTGCAAATGAAAAATTACATTTTTTACACAAAAATGCAGTTCTGGCTCAAAATTTTTCATTTTCACAAGGAATGAAGGAGACAAAGCACCCCAAAATCTGTGCCCCAATTTCTCCCGAGTATGGCAATGCCTCACATGTGACCAAAAAATACCAGTTGGGTGCATGGCAGGACTCAGAAGGGAAGGAGTGATTTTTGGATTTTGCAGCTCAGATTCTGGTGGAATTTTGGTGGGTGCTATGTCGCATTAGCAAGACCCCCGAAGCACCAATACAGTGGAAGCCCCCCACAAGTGACCCCATTTTGCAAACTACACCCCTCTGGGAATTCATCTAGGGGTATAATGTACATTTCAAACCCCCAGGGGTTTCACCAATTGTGGTACAACTGGGCAGTGAAAATGAAAAATTAAATTTTTTACACAAAAATGCAGTTCTGGCTCAAAATTTTTCATTTTCATAAGGTATGAAGGAGAAAAAGCACCCCAAAATCTGTGCCCCAATTTCTCCCGAGTATGGCAATGCCTCACATGTGACCAAAAAATACCATTTGGGTGCATGGCAGGACTCAGAAGGGAAGGAGTGATATTTGGATTTTGCAGCTCAGATTCTGGTGGAATTTTGGTGGGTGCTATGTCGCATTAGCAAGACCCCCGAAGCACCAATACAGTGGAACCCCCCCACAAGTGACCCCATTTTGCAAACTACACCCCTCAGGGAATTCAACTAGGGGTATAGGGTACATTTCAAACCCCCAGGGGTTTTACCAATTGTGGTACAACTGGGCAGTGAAAATGAAAAATTACATTTTTTTACACAAAAATGCAGTTCTGGCTCAAAATTTTTCATTTTCACAAGGAATGAAGGAGACAAAGCACCCCAAAATCTGTGCCCCAATTTCTCCCGAGTATGGCAATGCCTCACATGTGACCAAAAAATACCAGTTGGGTGCATGGCAGGACTCAGAAGGGAAGGAGTGATATTTGGATTTTGCAGCACAGATTCTGGTGGAATTTTGGTGGGTGCTATGTCGCATTAGCAAGACCCCCGAAGCACCAATACAGTGGAAGCCCCCCACAAGTGACCCCATTTTGCAAACTACACCCCTCTGGGAATTCATCTAGGGGTATAATGTACATTTCAAACCCCCAGGGGTTTCACCAATTGTGGTACAACTGGGCAGTGAAAATGAAAAATTACATTTTTTACACAAAAATGCAGTTCTGGCTCAAAATTTTTCATTTTCACAAGGAATGAAGGAGACAAAGCACCCCAAAATCTGTGCCCCAATTTCTCCCGAGTACGGCAATGCTTCATGTGTGACCAAAAAATGGCAGGACTCAGAAGGGAAGGAGTGATATTTGGATTTTGCAGCACAGATTCTGGTGGAATTTTGGTGGGTGCTATGTCGCATTAGCAAGACCCCCGAAGCACCAATACAGTGGAAGCCCCCCACAAGTGACCCCATTTTGCAAACTACACCCCTCTGGGAATTCATCTAGGGGTATAATGTACATTTCAAACCCCCAGGGGTTTCACCAATTGTGGTACAACTGGGCAGTGAAAATGAAAAATTAAATTTTTTACACAAAAATGCAGTTCTGGCTCAAAATTTTTCATTTTCATAAGGTATGAAGGAGAAAAAGCACCCCAAAATCTGTGCCCCAATTTCTCCCGAGTATGGCAATGCCTCACATGTGACCAAAAAATACCATTTGGGTGCATGGCAGGACTCAGAAGGGAAGGAGTGATATTTGGATTTTGCAGCTCAGATTCTGGTGGAATTTTGGTGGGTGCTATGTCGCATTAGCAAGACCCCCAAAGCACCAATACAGTGGAACCCCCCCACAAGTGACCCCATTTTGCAAACTACACCCCTCAGGGAATTCATCTAGGGGTATAGTGTACATTTCAAACCCCCAGGGGTTTCACCAATTTTGATACAACTGGGCTGTGCAAATGAAAAATTACATTTTTTACAGAAAAATGCAGTTCTGGCTCAAAATTTTTCATTTTCACAAGGAATGAAGGAGACAAAGCACCCCAAAATCGGTGCCCCAATTTCTCCCGAGTATGGCAATGCCTCACATGTGACCAAAAAATACCAGTTGGGTGCATGGCAGGACTCAGAAGGGAAGGAGTGATTTTTGGATTTTGCAGCTCAGATTCTGGTGGAATTTTGGTGGGTGCTATGTCGCATTAGCAAGACCCCCGAAGCACCAATACAGTGGAAGCCCCCCACAAGTGACCCCATTTTGCAAACTACACCCCTCTGGGAATTTATCTAGGGGTATAATGTACATTTCAAACCCCCAGGGGTTTCACCAATTGTGGTACAACTGGGCAGTGAAAATGAAAAATTACATTTTTTACACAAAAATGCAGTTCTGGCTCAAAATTTTTCATTTTCACAAGGAATGAAGGAGACAAAGCACCCCAAAATCTGTGCCCCAATTTCTCCCGAGTACGGCAATGCTTCATGTGTGACCAAAAAATGGCAGGACTCAGAAGGGAAGGAGTGATATTTGGATTTTGCAGCACAGATTCTGGTGGAATTTTGGTGGGTGCTATGTCGCATTAGCAAGACCCCCGAAGCACCAATACAGTGGAAGCCCCCCACAAGTGACCCCATTTTGCAAACTACACCCCTCTGGGAATTCATCTAGGGGTATAATGTACATTTCAAACCCCCAGGGGTTTCACCAATTGTGGTACAACTGGGCAGTGAAAATGAAAAATTAAATTTTTTACACAAAAATGCAGTTCTGGCTCAAAATTTTTCATTTTCATAAGGTATGAAGGAGAAAAAGCACCCCAAAATCTGTGCCCCAATTTCTCCCGAGTATGGCAATGCCTCACATGTGACCAAAAAATACCATTTGGGTGCATGGCAGGACTCAGAAGGGAAGGAGTGATATTTGGATTTTGCAGCTCAGATTCTGGTGGAATTTTGGTGGGTGCTATGTCGCATTAGCAAGACCCCCGAAGCACCAATACAGTGGAACCCCCCCACAAGTGACCCCATTTTGCAAACTACACCCCTCAGGGAATTCAACTAGGGGTATAGTTTACATTTCAAACCCCCAGGGGTTTCACCAATTGTGGTACAACTGGGCAGTGAAAATGAAAAATTACATTTTTTTACACAAAAATGCAGTTCTGGCTCAAAATTTTATTATTTTCACAAGGAATGAAGGAGACAAAGCACCCCAAAATCTGTGCCCCAATTTCTCCCGAGTATGGCAATGCCTCACATGTGACCAAAAAATACCAGTTGGGTGCATGGCAGGACTCAGAAGGGAAGGAGTGATATTTGGATTTTGCAGCACAGATTCTGGTGGAATTTTGGTGGGTGCTATGTCGCATTAGCAAGACCCCCAAAGCACCAATACAGTGGAACCCCCCCACAAGTGACCCCATTTTGCAAACTACACCCCTCAGGGAATTCATCTAGGGGTATAGTGTACATTTCAAACCCCCAGGGGTTTCACCAATTTTGATACAACTGGGCTGTGCAAATGAAAAATTACATTTTTTACACAAAAATGCAGTTCTGGCTCAAAATTTTTCATTTTCACAAGGAATGAAGGAGACAAAGCACCCCAAAATCTGTGCCCCAATTTCTACCGAGTATGGCAATGCCTCACATGTGACCAAAAAATACCAGTTGGGTGCATGGCAGGACTCAGAAGGGAAGGAGTGATTTTTGGATTTTGCAGCTCAGATTCTGGTGGAATTTTGGTGGGTGCTATGTCGCATTAGCAAGACCCCCGAAGCACCAATACAGTGGAAGCCCCCCACAAGTGACCCCATTTTGCAAACTACACCCCTCTGGGAATTTATCTAGGGGTATAATGTACATTTCAAACCCCCAGGGGTTTCACCAATTGTGGTACAACTGGGCAGTGAAAATGAAAAATTACATTTTTTACACAAAAATGCAGTTCTGGCTCAAAATTTTTCATTTTCACAAGGAATGAAGGAGACAAAGCACCCCAAAATCTGTGCCCCAATTTCTTCCGAGTACGGCAATGCTTCATGTGTGACCAAAAAATGGCAGGACTCAGAAGGGAAGGAGTGATATTTGGATTTTGCAGCACAGATTCTGGTGGAATGTTGGTGGGTGCTATGTCGCATTAGCAAGACCCCCAAAGCACCAATACAGTGGAACCCCCCACAAGTGACCCCATTTTGCAAACTACACCCCTCAGGGAATTCAACTAGGGGTATAGTGTACATTTCAAACCCCCAGGGGTTTCACCAATTGTGGTACAACTGGGCAGTGAAAATGAAAAATTACATTTTTTTTACACAAAAATGCAGTTCTGGCACAAAATTTTTCATTTTCACAAGGAATGAAGGAGAAAAAGCACCCCAAAATCTGTGCCCCAATTTCTCCCGAGTACGGCAATGCCTCATGTGTGACCAAAAAATGGCAGGACTCAGAAGGGAAGGAGTGATATTTGGATTTTGCAGCACAGATTCTGGTGGAATGTTGGTGGGTGCTATGTCGCATTAGCAAGACCCCCAAAGCACCAATACAGTGGAACCCCCCACAAGTGACCCCATTTTGCAAACTACACCCCTCAGGGAATTCAACTAGGGGTATAGTGTACATTTCAAACCCCCAGGGGTTTCACCAATTGTGGTACAACTGGGCAGTGAAAATGAAAAATTACATTTTTTTACACAAAAATGCAGTTCTGGCTCAAAATTTTTCATTTTCAGAAGGTATGAAGGAGAAAAAGCACCCCAAAATCTGTGCCCCAATTTCTCCCGAGTACGGCAATGCCTCACATGTGACCAAAAAATACCAGTTGGGTGCATGGCAGGACTCAGAAGGGAAGGAGTGATTTTTGGATTTTGCGGCTCAGATTCTGGTGGAATGAATGGTGGGTGCTATGTGGCATTAGCAAGACCCCCGAAGCACGGTGAAATTATGAACCTAATAATCCATAGATGTGTGGTATATTTTAAAACACTCCTTTATACATAGGCCGGGTTTGTCGGGGCAAGTGTCACACTGGAAAATAGTTTGCTTTCTTATTCCCTTTTTATAGCAAACTTTGCACCTTTTTTGTGTCCTGCCCTTTTTTCCAGTGGAGGGGATTTCATCAGGAAAATGCTGCCCTGGTACAATACGGGGGCCAGTACTAGAAGTACTGGGGCCCTCTGCCTGCTGGTTCCCAAATATTAGGCCCTTTATGACTTCCTCTTGAAAGTGCATAAATGTCCCCCTCTGGCTGGTAGAACGGAATAGCACGTAAGCGTTATACAGTGCCATCTGGATGATATACACGGCCAGCTTCTTGTACCAGATTTTTGTTTTCCGCAGGGCACTGTACGGCTTCAGTACCTGATCTGAAAGATCCACTCCGCCCATGTACCTATTGTAAACCAGGATACAATTAGGTTTTGAGGTGTGGGTACTGGTACCTCGTACAGGGACGGAGGTGGTACTGTCTCCGTGAATTGTTGTCAGTATAAGGACATCCCTCTTGTCCTTATATTTGACCAACAACATATTTTCGGTGCATATTCCCCTGCTTTCACCCCTTCTCATTACTTGGGCAATGTGCGTTTTTGGGAGGCCTCTTTGGTTCTTGCGCACAGTACCGCAAGCTGCTGTACCTCTTGAACCAAGGGCCCTAAACAGGGGGATGCTGGTGTAAAAGTTATCCACATAGAGGTGATAACCTTTATCCAGGAAGGGGTGCACTAAATCCCAGACAATTTTTCCACTAACACCTACGAGGGAGGGGGGGCATTCTGGCGGTTCAATTCTTGAATCCTTCCCTTCATATACCCTAAACCTGTGAGTGTACCCTGAGGTGCTTTCACACAGCTTATACATTTTTATGCCATACCTTGCCCTCTTACTGGGAAGGTACTGGCGGAATTTAACCCTTCCTTTAAAATGTATAAGGGACTCGTCTATGCAAATGAATTTATCTGGGATGTACATCTCTTCAAATTTGGCACTGAAGTGATCAATGACCGGCCTGACTTTGAATAGCCGGTCAAAGGTGGGATCATCTCTGGGTGGGCACTGTGCATTATCGTTGTTATGCAAAAATTTAAGGATTAACTCAAAACGAGTCCGGGTCATGGCCATACGGTAAAGTGGGGTGCTGTACAGAACATCTGTACTCCAATATTGCCTAATTTCTGGCTTTTTTACTATGCCCATATGAAACACCAGACCCCAAAACGTCATCATTTCTACTGCATCTACAGGGGTCCACCTAGCAAATGATGACGTGGGGTTTTGAGCAATAAACTGCTGGGCATATAAATTAGTTTGGTCCACCATTAAATTTATAAAATCATCAGAGAAAAATAATTTGAAAAAGTCAATTTCTCTGAGACCTGTGGAATCAAATTCGATTCCTGGGATGGCCAAAAACTCAGGAACCTGGGGCTCAAAATTGTCTGGTGGTGGGGTCCATACGAGATCAATTATTGGGGGGGGGGTCTCAGCTGCTCTACGGGGGCGTCTTTGAGGGGGTCCCTCATCACTAGAGGAGGAAGAGGAGCTTAAGATGAATCCTTCAAATTCCCCGCTTGCCTCACTGGCTGTGTCAGAGTCAGAGGCAAGCATGGCATATGCCTCCTCCGCTGAATACATTCTTCTGGATGACTGGGATGACATTTGGGATGCCATTTGGGATGCCATTTTCATTTTTGTGTTTCTGGTAGTGAAATGTTTCAACACGTGTATAGTGTAGGGGGCGTACAAACTTTATTTCAATGTAGTGTGTAGTGTGTAGTGTGTATGTAGTGCAGAAAAAAAAAAAAAAGGTCCTGCGCCAAAAATTGAGCACAGATGTTGGTCAGTAACGTCCGTCACTGAACAGCGCTCAAAGGCAACAGGAATTTGATCAAAAAAATTTGATAAAAAAAAAAAATAATTAAAAAAAGACCCCACAGCACCCTCAAAAAAAAAAAAAAAAAAAGGTGATCAGTGATGCGACACTGATTACCAGTGAGGGGCAGCAGGTGCACAACCTTTGGTGCAACTGACAGTGCAGCTGGCAGGTATATATAAAAAAAAACCTCTGCACCCCCAAAAAGTTGCTGATCACCTCAGATATAGTGATCAGCACAAAAGGGGGGGGGCAGCAGACACAAAATATAGCACTCTCTATCACTCTCTGTCACTATCTCTCTCTATCTCTCACTATCTATCACTCTATGACACTGCAGCAGCAGCAGCACTGACAGTTATATACAGTGCTCGAAGTGGAAATTTTGAAGTGGGGGTATGAAAAGTTAAGGAGGTTCATGGCGCGCGCAACCCAGAAAGGGGGCGTGGTCTCCCAAAAGGGGGTGTGGTCACATAAAAGGGGCGTGTCCACACAACAGAGAGGAAGGTTGTACAACAGATATGGTTGAGGGGTTTTGAACTGTGAGGGGAGAGAAAGTTAGCAAAAGCTCTGTGGATGAGGGGTTTGTGGATTGTGGGGAGTGAGCTGGAGTGGGGAAATTATGTGAGGGAGGAGATGGGGTCAGGGATGTTGTGGATAGAAAGAATTTGGAGCTGCAAGGAGAACCTATTTAACAATAGGAGGGGGGGGGGCTCAAAGGTCCCATGGGAGTTTGTGTGTGTGTGGGAGGGGTCTTTGGAGCTGTGAGGTGAAACTTTAAGGATGAGGGGGTGGGTGACATGGGAGGGGGTGGGTGACATGGGGGGGGGGGGGAGTTGAGGCTGTATGGGAAACCTGCTTGAGGAGAACTAGTGGATCTTGGATAATGCTAAGGGGCGGAGAGGGTTAGAGCTGTGGGGGGAACCTTCTTGAAGAGAAGGGAGGTCTTTGATGGTGCAGGGGGGTAGGAGTAATACAGGGGTTCTTGAATGGGGCCACAGAGAGGGTAACCTTTTAAAGATGGAGGTAGCACCCTCCCTCCATCTTTAAAAGGTTGCCCTCACTGGCTGTGGATGAGAGGATTTGGAGTAATGAAGGGCCAGTGCAGTGGTGGGGAGTTTTGAGCAGTCTGAGGGAGGGAAGAGAAGCAGCAATAAAGGGAAAGAAAGGGGCCACCAGCCCCAGGAAATAACTCACTGTTGTGTGCCGTTCTCTCTGCTGCGCTGAGCTGTGTGGGTGCGTGCTGGCTACTGAGGAGTGGAGGAGTGGGAGGACAGTCCATTCTCTTACAGGTGTCCTCCAATACAAGCCGCAGGCTCCTGAGTAAAGTCCTGACATGAAGTGAACTGGAGGCAGTTCCTGTCAGAACGCAGAGTGATGAGCTGCTGGCGGCGGGGTCACTTGCGGCATCAACTTGCATCCTCATAGCCCGGCCTGCCACAGTTGTGATGACTGCTGCTGCAGCGCTGAACTGCCAGCCCTGCCTGCATAGGGGAAGGTGTGCATGAGTACGGCACCGGCATTTATCCTCCTGTAGACTGGACATTACAGAGCCAAGGGATGAGCAGCAATCTTTGGGAGAAGCCAGCCACTTTGGACGCTGGCATAATGGGCCAGCACTGTAAAAAAAAAATCCATCAGTGCTTGAAGTGCTGATCACCACAATACGCTGTAAGACATCACTACACTAAATCCCTATAAATGCTACACTACACTACATTTGCATTACAGCATTACATTTGCATTACAGCTTGTTTAGGAAAGAGCAGGAATAGCGGCAGAAGGGAGAGGAGGAATCGAGGGAGATGTGAAAGGAGGAATAGAGGGAGACGGGAGAGCAGGATAGTGTAGGAATAGCAGGAGATGGGAGAGGAGGAATAGTGAGAGATGGGAGAAGAGGAGGAATAATGGGAGACAGGAAAGGAGGAGAGAGTAGTAATAGAGGGAAACTGGAGAGGAGGAATAGCGGGAGACAGGAGAGGAGGGATAGTGGGTGACAGGAGAGGAGGGATAGTGTGGGAGACAGGAGAGGAGGGATAGTGTGGGAGACAGGAAGAATAGTGGGAGACACAAGAGCAGGAGAGAGTAGGAATAGCAGGAGACGGGAGAGGTGGGAGATGAGGAGGAATAACGGGAGATGGGAGGAGGAATAGTGGGAGACAGGAGAGGAGGAAGAATAGTGGGAGACAGGAGAGAGGAAGAATAGTGGGAGACACAAGAGCAGCAGAGAGTAGGAATAGCAGGAGACGGGAGAGGAGGAATAGTGGGAGACAGGAGAAAGGAAGAATAGTGGGAGACACACGAGCAGGAGAGAGTAGGAATAGCAGGAGATGGGAGAGAAGGAATAGTGGGAGACAGGAGAGGAGGAGGAGGAATAGTGGGAGCCTGGAGAGGAGAAATAGAGGGAGACTAGAAAGGCTGCTCGCTCACATTCAGCGCAACCCCAAAACAAAAGCAGTGCTTGAAGTAAGTGCCGGTATGTCATACTGGTGTATCCCGACCCACTTCGAGCACTGCATACATCCATAACTGCTCTCTGAAATATACATTTATACACCACCTCTCACCTACATCTATTTATGCACCACCTTTCGCATACATAAATACATACATACATACATACAGCACCACTCTCATACATACTCCAGCACTCTCATACATAGAGGACATGCACAGACACTTCCATGCATACATACGTGCACTGGCGCTCTCATAGATAGTATACACCATCACTCTCATGCATATATATACATACGCCATCACTCTCATACATACACCCTACCGCTCTCATATATACATACGCTGTCACTCTCATGCATATATATATACATACGCCATCACTCTCATACATACATACATACATACGCTGTCACTCTCATACATACACCCTACCGCTCTCATACATACATACGCTGTCACTCATACATACACCCTACCGCTCTCATATATACATACGCTGTCACTCTCATGCATACACCCTACCGCTCTCATATATACATACCCTGTCACTCTCATACATACAGTACATGCACAAACACCCTCATACATACATACATACATACATACATACGTGCACTGGCGCTCTCATAGATAGTATACACCATAACGCTCATACATATATACATACTCCATCACTCTCATACATACACCCTGCCGCTCTCATACCTATAGCACATGCACAAACACTCTCATACATACATACATACGTGCACTGGCGCTCTCATAGATAGTATACACCATCACTCTCATACATATATATATACCCCATCACTCTCATTCATACATACATACATACATACCCCGTCACTCTCATACATACACCCTGCCACTTTCATATATACATACCCTGTCACTCTCATACATACAGCACATGCACAGACACTCTCATACACCCTGCCGCTCTCATACATATATACATGCTGGCGCTCTCATACATACAGACCCCATCACTGTCATACATACACAGTCACTCTCATGCATACATACATCCTGCTGCTGTAACATACAGAGATACACCTCCTCCAGCTCCATACATACATATATACAACACCGCCTCCCACCCCCAAAAAAAAAGTGCAGTGGGGTGACAGTTCACTTCACTCTTGCTAGCCGATTCGCGCCGGATAGCGGATAGCCACTCCCCCGCCTCCTACTGCCTCTGAAGGCTAAATAGTATTAAAAAAAACATTTCCGGGTCAGTGGAAGAAAGGTGCCGGTATGCTATACCGTTGCATACCGGCCCACTTCGACCACTGGTTATATATATAAAAAATAACCCCCAAAAAGTTGCTGGGGGTGCACAAAAGGGGGGCAGCAGACACAAAATATAGCACTCTCTATCAATCTCTGTCACTATCTCTCTCTATCTCTCTCTATCTATCACTCTATGACACTGCAGCAGCAGCACTGACAGTTATATATATATAAAAAATAACCCCTGCACCCCCAAAAAGTTGCTGGGGGTGCACAAAAGGGGGGCAGCAGACACAAAATATAGCACTTTCTATCACTATCTCTCTCTATCTCTCTATCTCTCACTATCTATCACTCTATGACACTGCAGCAGCAGCAGCACTGACAGGTATATATATTAAAAAAAAAACCTGCGCCCCCAAAAAGTTGCTGATCAGTTAATTTATACTGATCAGCACAAAAGGGGGGGGCAGCAGTCAGTTGCACACGCAGTACAGCTGTATATATATAAAAAATATATAGCACAATCTGTCACTATCTCTCTATCTCTCTCTATCTCTCTCTATCTCTCTATCTATAACTCTATCACACTGCAGCAGCACAAAATATAGCACTCTCTGTCACTAGCCCTCTCTATCTCTCTCTATCTCTCTCTCTCTATCTATAACTCGAACACACTGCAGCAGCACAACACAGCACAGCACAACACAGGAAGTCACAAGAAGTAACAAGATCCAGGAACGCTACAAGCAGTGATCAGGTAAGTGTTTGCAAGGATCAGGTCAGTATATCGCGGCAGATAGGCACGGTGACCGCACTGCACGCAATTCCAGACCGGAATGGCGTCTGCAGTGCAGTCACCGTTAGTTTAAATCACCCTCCATGGCTGTGATTGGTTCGTCGGTCCGACGAACCAATCACGGCCTTTGGGGGCGGGGTGAAGTGAGGTGGGGTGACACCAGTGTCACCCTTACACCCCGTGGTGATTGGTGCTGTACTTTACAGCACCAATCACCACCGATCCCTGTGTCACCGGCGAACGTTATTCGCCGGTGACACAGAAAACGCTGTAATTGGCTGTTCACACTGAACAGCCAATCACAGCGATCGCCGACGGGGGGGCGGCATTGCAGCCCCCCCTGGGCATGCAGGGACATGTCTGCTGTCAGGGACAGCAGACATGTTTAAACTGTCACTGCGTCTATAGACGCGGTGACAGTTAAATGGCATGACGTACATTTATGCCATGTGTCGGGAAGTACATCCCGGCCATGACGTAAATGTACGTCAAATGTCGGGAAGGGGTTAAGGACACTACTTCCCTATTGGTGATCCTAAGGGATTTACATCTCACCTGTGATTTATCTGCCCTGACGTGTCTTTGTACTGCTGATGTATCTAGCCTCTACACCTGTATCCCTCATGATGCAGGTGTGGAGGCAGTTAGATGTTTGCTCTTAGACAACCCTTTATACAGTGGTCCACCTGTAGACCTGTTTATTACATTACTGTCCCTGGTTCTCACCAGGAATTACTTTCTGTATAATGGTCAATTTTTTATCCAACAGCTGGGCGTGGCTATGGGGTCGGCAGTGGCCCCAGCCTATGCCAATACTTTTATGTACAAAATTGAACAGGGGTTGTTTTTCCAGGGCAACACTTTACGAGATGGTATATCATTGTATTACCGTTACACTGATGACCTCCTCATTTTTTGGTCCAAAAATCCGGTAGAGTTAGAATCTCTTCTTTCTTCACATAATGACAGTGGCAGTGTTATTCAGCTCACGTCACACATTGACGCTACCAATGTCCAATTTTTGGACATTGACATTTCTCTTACTGAGGGGCAATTGAGTACAGCCCTCTTTAGAAAAAGCACTGACAGAAACACTTTGTTGAGACACAACAGTTCTCATCCCTTGCCACTCCGCAAGGGGTTGCCTTACTCGCAACTCCTGCGTGTTAGGCGCATCACATCTGAAGAAAGCCAGGTACCCCAGGCGTTGGATGACATGGTGGACAAATTTGTCCAGCGTGGTTACCCACGCTCTTCCTTGGTACCCATTAGGGACAAAGTAATGGCCACTCCTAGAAATAATACTCTAGTGGTTAAATCCAAACCCACGGTTAATACATCTGGTGGCAAAATCCCATGGGTTAACCAGTTTTCCTGGGACAGTAATAAGACCACGGCCCAGGCCAAAAAGTGGTGGCCTGTAGTATCCTCTGACCCAGACCTGCCACTTCTTCATAACACCCGCCTTATGCCCAGCTACTCCAGGCAGTCCAATTTCAAGGATCACCTGGTGAAGTTGGACATCACGGGTTGGGATAAAAAGGTGCCAACTCATTTTTTAACCAGGAAAAATGGTTGCTTTAGATGTTTGGGATGTATCACTTGCCGCACTATGACCATCGGCTCTAGTTTCAAGCATCAGGGTTCGCAAAAACGCGCTATAGCGCGTATTTTACCCCAAAACAGTCCCCGGGGACTCAGCTGTCAAAACTAAAGGGGTCCCCGAGGACGCGCTGTGCAGATTCAGATTCTTAGTGTTCACGCTAGGCTTTTTTCACAGGGCGCTGCGCCCTGCCCCTTTCATAGCTGACGATTCCCGCCCTGCCCGTTTCTGCCCGCCCTGCATAGTTATTAGCCACTGCCGCGCTAGAAGTCTCCTCCTGCTGACAGTATAAACTGCTAGCGCGGCAGCGTGTGGACAGTCACTCCCCCCTCACCCGCCCCTTAAGTCTGACATGCCGCTCACCTCCTATGGGTTTGAGCGGCTGTCAGCTATTCCACAGAGCAAGTCTCCCCCCCCCCCCTGCTGACATGCCGCTCACCTCCTATGGTTTGAGCGGCTATCAGCTATTCCACAAAGCAAGTCCGTCCGTCCCCTGCCACGCCACGCTGACATGCCGCTCACCTCCTCGTGTGTGAGCGGCTGTCAGCTATTCCAGATGAGATTCTTCCTCCCCCTGCAGCGCTGACAAGCCGCTCACCTCCTCGTATGTGAGCGGCTGTCAGCTATTCCAGGTGAGATCCCTCCTCCCCCCTGCAGCGCTGACATGCCGCTCACCTCCTTGAAGTGGACGGCGTGTCAGCGCCGCAGGGGGGAGTAGGGATGCCCTCTGGAATACCTCACAGGCGCTTACGAAGCTGGCCTTGGCCCGCAGCAGGAGCTGGCACTAGAGCGGGTGCAGCAAGGGGCCATACACTATTCCGCTCTCCTAATCTCCCACAGGTCTGTCCCAGCTCCACCTTCCCTTCTTAACTTTTTCATTCAACAGCTGCCTCTGCGCTGCTCCGTCTGACTCTAGCAGTGTCAGCCCCTGGTTCTTCATCCTGGCACCCTAGCGCCCCCCCCCCCCCCCCCCCATGTCTATACAACTGTGCAGCTGCTGATTTTCTACTCCATCACACACACACACACACACACACACACCCCCCGCTGCTATTTCAGGGGTCAGTAATGTCAGCACTTTGTTTCATCAGAACCATAAGGTTCTTAGTGATCTCCTGGGTGAGCCCTGCAGTTGCTGCTTGCTACCTGGCATCCCGCACCTCTAAATGTCGGCGATGCTGCAGCGCTGTCCGGATAACAGAATTAGGACACTGGGAGGACATGCAGGGAGCAGAGAAGACCAGAATACTGAGGAGCCGACGAGGGCACAGCTGCTTATGGTGAGTTACTGGCCTGCAGGTGTCTCATACAGAAATGGTGAAGAGGGGGAGGGGATTGTCTGTAGGGAACTGGGAGGATAGTGAAAATTATATATAGGGAGATTTATTAGAGGGGGCCAGTAGTGTAGTGGTGGGTATAGAGGGATCTGGTAGTGTAGTGGTGGGTATAGAGGGATCCATAGTGTAGTGGTGGGTATAGTAGGGTCAGTAGTGTAGAGGTGGGTATAGAGGGATCCATAGTGTAGCGGCGGGTATAGAGGGGTCCGTAGTGGAGTGGTGGGTATAGTAGGGTCAATAGTGTAGCGGTGGGTATAGTAGGGTCAGTAGTGAAGAGTTGGGTATAGAGGGATCCATAGTGTAGCGGCGGGTATAGAGGGGTCCGTAGTGGAGTGGTGGGTATAGTAGGGTCAATAGTGTAGCGGTGGGTATAGTAGGGTCAGTAGTGTAGAGGTGGGTATAGAGGGATCCATAGTGTAGCGGTGGCTATAGAGGGGTCAGTAGTGCTGTAATGTTTACTGGGCATAACGGCGTGTGCTGTAATGTGTACTGGGCATAACGGCGTGTGCTGGGCATAACGGTGTGTGCTGTAATGTGTACTGGGCATAACGGTGTGTGCTGTAATGTGTACTGGGCATAACGGTGTGTGCTGTAATGTGTACTGGGCATAACGGTGTGTGCATGTAAAAAAACATGCCCTAAATTTTTAGCGCGCGCCTTCGGCGCGCACTGTCCCTTTTTGCGGGTTTATATAGTTTCTAGTGTATACTGTATGTATCTTTATGCGAGTCGGCCAATTCATACTCCCCCCCCGACCCACATGTGCCATGCTGGGGAGAAGGCGAGAGGAGGCTTTATTCCGTTGGGACCCAGATAAGGTCAGGTAGGACCCCAATTTTTAGAAGTGAAGGGTCCCCGGGACCCACTTTTTTGAGTGGTTTTCGCGAACACTGAGCATCCTCACACCCAGAAAATATTTAAAATTAAATTTCCACTTACCTGTAGTTCGACATATGTTATATATCTACTCACGTGTCCCTGTGGCTTGTCCTATGTGGGGAAAACCCAGCGCCAGTTTAAGGAGCGTATGGCCCTGCATAGGACAGCCATTAACCAGGCTCTACAGACTGGGCATAGTGACCAACCGTTGGCCCGTCACTGTCTCTCCCATAAACACTCTGTTAATCAGATAAAATCCCTTCTTATTGACCATGTCCCCAAAAATCTTAGGGGAGGTAACAGAAACAAACAGTTACTACAATGTGAGAGCAGGTGGATTTTCATACTGGGCACGTTGGCCCCCAGGGGCCTTAATGAGACACTGGGGCTCCAGTGTTTCTTGTGAGACTACATGTTACAAGTGTTATATTTAACAAATTCCTTTTCTCTCAGGTTATACATCTCAACAAGTGCCTGCTGTGGTGCTTATCTTTCTATATACAGTTAAATTACGTCATGTCTTTTTCTTTTTGTGTGGCTATTTCTGCCTTGTATGGCTTACACTGGTTTCGATTGGAGTCGATATATCAAACCATATTCCTGTGTTCGCCATACCACTTCTGTCATTTATGCTATACTGTTTGTTGCTTGTCCGTTTGCATGCATTTGGGGATATGTTCTGTTTCTCTGTTTATTATGTATTTGTGGTTTATGTATATTTTTTCTACTATTGTTTGGTATTTTGGCCAATCATTATTTTTGTATTGGTGACAATGTTTTTTTCTGTTCCACATAATATTGTTGTCGTTTTGTTGCCTAGCAACGCTCTGCCCTCCGGCAGGTACACAGAGCGTCCCGGTCCCGGCGGCCATCTTGTGATTGGCGGGATGCGCGCGTGTACACTGGTTGGCGGAAGTTCAGCTGTAAGGCTGATACTTCCGGCTGACTGCACGCAGCGCATCCGCCGTCCAAGCAAGCCACGAGACATGGGAGACGCGCCTGTGGCTGTCAGCTGGACCCGAGGGACACCCACAGTTAGGTGTACCTCTTGAGGTCACCTGGCGTTGTGGGACGCTCCCAGTTCCGGCAGGTGAGTGCAGTGCGTGCTTGATTGGGGCGGGGGATGGGGAGGGATGGGTTATGTTTGTATGTATATATTGCCATTTGTTTTATTACTCTGTGTGTGCTGTGTCCATCCCTGACGACGGGGGGTAACCCCCGAAACCGTTGGAATAAAGGACATTTTAATTGCAGTCTGCTGAGTGCCGCTTCCATCCTTCTCTGTACCCGTTTGCCCATCTCCTCGGACCTGGACATACAATCTGAGGGCACCGCAGCATTTATCCTTTTATGGTAACTTACAAACCAGCATTACGTGCATAGAGTGCCGGATCCTCTCCCTATGTATGTGTATATATTTATATATATATATATATATATATATATATATACACTAGGTGATTCATCGCGCCCTACGGGCACTCTTCACACCGTCGTAAGGGGCTGCGCCCCCTTAATTTGTGAACGTTTGTATATGAGAAATATGGTTAGAATTGTATGAAAGATGCCCTGTATTGCAACTTAGGTGTCCGCGAATCGCGGGAGGGGGGGTCGCGGAGGGTGCCGCGAATTGCAGGAGGGGGGGTCGCGGGGGGTGCCGCGAATTGCAGGAGGGGGGGTTGTGGGGGGGTGGATGCTGCGAATCGCGGGAGGGGAGGGATTGCAGAGAATCGCGAGAGGGGGGTTGCGGGGGTTGCGGCGAATCATGGTAGGGGGGGTCGCGGGGGGTGTGCCGTGAATCACGGGAGGGGGGGTCACGGGGTGGGGTGCCGAGAATCGCGGGGGGGTGTGTGTGCCGTGAATCGCGGGAGTTGGGTTAAGGGGGGGTGTGACGCGAATCGCCACAAGAAAAAATCAACACAGAAAGGTCAACACATGTAAATGTTGACAAAGTGTGGCACTTCATTGGTGTCCATGTCGACACATGAGAATGAATATGAAAACATTCAAAAAATGAAAAAAAAAAACTTCAAAAACTCATGTCAACCTTTTTCATTGTCGACCATAGCCATGTCAGTGTTTTCCATGTGCAATTTAATTCTGGAGCTGCCGCGAATCGCGGGGGGGGGGTGCCGCGAATTGCGGGAGGGGGGGTCGCGGGGGTGGGTGCCGCGAATCGCGGGAGGGGGGGTTACGGGGCGGGGGTTGCGGCGAATCATGGGAGGGGGGGTCGCGGGGGTGTGCCGTGAATCACGGGAGGGGGGGTCACGGGGTGGGGTGCCGAGAATCGCGGGGGAGGTGTGTGTGTGTGTGTGCCGTGAATCGCGGGAGTGGGGGTTGTGGGGGGGGGGGTGGGGGGGGGTGACGCAAATCGCCACAAGAAAAAATCAACACAGAAAGGTCAACACATGTAAATGTTGACATAAGTGTGGCACTTCATTGGTATCCATGTCGACACATGAGAATGAATATGAAAATATTCAAAAAATGAAAAAAAAAAACTTCAAAAACTCATGTCAACCTTTTTCATTGTCGACCATAGCCATGTCAGTGTTTTCCATGTGCAATTTAATTCTGGAGCTGCCGCGAATCACGGGGGGGTGCCGCGAATTGCGGGAGGGGGGGTCGCGGGGGTGGGTGCCGCGAATCGCGGGAGGGCGGGGTTCACAGGGGTTCCGGTGGGGGGTTGCCGCGAATTGCGGGAGGTGTGGGGTCACGGGGGTTGCCGTGAATCGCGGGAGGGGGGGTTGCGGGGGGGTGTGACGCGAATCGCCACAAGAAAAAATCAACACAGAAAGGTCAACACATGTAAATGTTGACATAAGTGTGCCACTTCATTGGTGTCCATGTCGACACATGACAATGAATATGAAAAAATTAAAAAAATTTAAAAAAAATCTTCGAAAACTCATGTCAACCTTTTTCATTGTCGACCATAGCCATGTCAGTGTTTTGCATGTGCCATTTAATCCTGGGGCTGCTGCGAATTGCGCGGGGGGGGGTGTGCCGCGAATCGCGGGAGGGGGGTCGCAGGGGGGCTGCCGCCCCGAATTGCGGGAGGGGTCGTGGGGGGGTTCTTTTTGCAGCGAATCGCGGGAGGGGGGGTCGCGGGGGGTGTTTTTGCTGCGAACCGCGGTAGGGGGGGTCGCGGGGGAGCGGGTGTTTTTGCCGCAAATCGCGCGGGGGGGGCGCGCGGGGGGGGGGGAGGTTTTGCCGCAAATCGCGGGAGGGGGGCGCTCACCTGGTGGCTGTGGAGTAGCAGTGCTGGGCAACATGGGAAGGCAGTGGGTGTCTGGCACTGTCTGTGGGCTCACTGGGCTGGTTCTCTGTCACATACCTCCCAACATGACCCTCTCCAGGAGGGACACAATGCTCTGTTTCTAGACTTCCCCTTAATGTATGATTGCCATCACCTGTTTTAAACAGGTTAATTTCTCAGAAAGGTGTTCAGCACAGATGAAGGCAATCACACATTAAGAGGAAAGTCCAGGAACAGAGCGTTATAGACACAGACACCCACTTTGAGTGACAGATGTAGCCAAATATATAAGAGATACAGTCCAAAAGGAAGGCACTCGTGGAGACTTTTCAGCAGTTTCAAATACTGTATTGAAGGCAGATATAAACGTTTTCGGGACCGCAGTCCCTTCCTCAGATAACCTTCCTTATCTGAGGAAGGGACTGCGGTCCCGAAAACGTTTATATCTGCCTTCAATACAGTATTTGAAACTGCTGAAAAGGCTCCACGAGTGCCTTCCTTTTGGACTGTGTATGTTATTGTGTATTGGCATTGGGAGCAGCTGCAATCATCATAGTGCCGGCATAATTGGATTTATATATATATATATATATATATATATATATATATATATATATATATATATATATATATATATATATATATATATATATATATACAAGTGTTGATAGAAGAAAGCAAACACGGCACTCTGGGAATTTAAGCATAAACGTGTATTGTAGCAAAAATAGCTTCCAACGTTTCGGGGTCTGTATCACCCCTTTGTCAAGGAATATTGTGCAATAAAACATACATCAATGTGCTTACCTTTATCAAACAAGTGAGAGGGTGAGCAGGTCACGTCTGCGGGCGTGCTGGGATCAAACAGGAAATGGAACAGCGGTGATAGGCGGCGGATGTCCTGCCTATGACACGCAGTGTGGAGCGCAAGCGGTGGGTTGCTATGGAGATCGTTATAAGCGAGCCCCTGACGCGCATCTGCTGCTAAGGACCCAGGTTTACCCTGGTGTGACTGGTTCACTCTATAATATATAAAATACAATATAAACATGTGCATTTATAATTGATATTAACGCAAACAGTGAGACAATAAGATGCTTCACGCAACGTGAAGCAAAGTAAGTGTGAAATCAGAAAACAAAAACAAGTGTTAATTATTCAAAAAATACACATAACGATACATGGGGGAAAGGACTAGTTAGTGGCATCAGTCAACTTTTGTATAATCAACATCATATTGAAGAATAAATTTACTGAGAACACTCAGTTTGGATGTAATGAATAATATTGGTCGACACAGTCTGTGTCGTCAATCCTCATAGGTAATGCAACATATTTCAATATAATTGGATTTTTTGGAAATATATGTCACTGTGGATAATCTACTCCTAAAGACTAATGTTAGCTTATTATGCAGGACCAAACAGAAATTATAAACGGGGGACAAATGAATATAACGTGAGGGACAGTATAAATAGATAAGTCAGAGAGGAAATAAAGCACACGTTTTAAAGAGACACACTCTTTATAATTTGTCTAACTATCAAAGAATGATGTAGCCAGCAAGTTGTATGTGTCCAAAATTAAATTGAAAACGGGGGACAACTCAACGTAATGAAAGGAGCAGTATAGTGAGGTAAGTAGGAGAAGAAATAAAGCACACTGTGTAGGCTTCAACCCACGTAATCTTGTTAAACATGTCATCCAGGAAATGATGTGTGCACTATTGGTGAAGCCTATTCAGGTAGCAATAGTACTTCACATAAAGTCAAAGAGACTATGGTGAAAAAGTCATGTAACAAACGTGATCTATAAGGATTTTATCATAGTGTGATCAATTTATATCAAGGTATGTCAATGTATAGGTCCAAACACAAATTTAAATGTGGGACAAAAAATAGAGTGAAAGGGAGCAGAATAGTAAGATAAGCCAGAGATGAATGAAAGCACACTGTGTCGTCTCTAAGTACCGACTATACGTAGATGTCAGTCTCTCAAGGGAAAAACCAGGAAAAACGTAGGGAGAAATTAACAAATCGGAAAAGGGTGCAGGGATAGTAAGTAAAGCGAAGATGAAGAAAAAGCACACAAATAAGGACAATTGTGGTCCTGAAAAGGTTAACAGGCAGGATATATTCTCTGTCGGCATTAAGTCACACTTTTAGTGTAGTATCTAGGAGGAATAACCAAAAATGTCTAACAGGGATAAAACAATACATAATCGGAATGGGAAAAGTGATAGTAAGGTAAGCGGAGAGAAGAAAAAGCACACTAATGTCCTCATGGAAATAAGGTGATGCGTATCTATCCTCTGGTAATGGAGGTAACTTAACGATGGAGGAAGTACATCGTCATCGTCATTAGTCTTTAGGAGTAGATTATCCACAGTGACATATATTTCCAAAAAATCCAATTATATTGAAATATGTTGCATTACCTATGAGGATTGACGACACAGACTGTGTCGACCAATATTATTCATTACATCCAAACTGAGTGTTCTCAGTAAATTTATTCTTCAATATGATGTTGATTATACAAAAGTTGACTGATGCCACTAACTAGTCCTTTCCCCCATGTATCGTTATGTGTATTTTTTGAATAATTAACACTTGTTTTTGTTTTCTGATTTCACACTTACTTTGCTTCACGTTGCGTGAAGCATCTTATTGTCTCACTGTTTGCGTTAATATCAATTATAAATGCACATGTTTATATTGTATTTTATATATTATAGGGTGAACCAGTCACGCCAGGGTAAACCTGGGATCTTAGCAGCAGATGCGCGTCAGGGGCTCGCTTATAACGATCTCCATAGCAACCCACCGCTTGCGCTCCACACTGCGTGTCATAGGCAGGACATCCGCCGCCTATCACCGCTGTTCCATTTCCTGTTTGATCCCAGCACGCCCGCAGACGTGACCTGCTCACCCTCTCACTTGTTTGATAAAGGTAAGCACATTGATGTATGTTTTATTGCACAATATTCCTTGACAAAGGGGTGATACAGACCCCGAAACGTTGGAAGCTATTTTTGCTACAATACACGTTTATGCTTAAATTCCCAGAGTGCCGTGTTTGCTTTCTTCTATCAACACTTCTATACCACTGAACCAGAGGGCACCTGGGTCCTGTACCTTGTTGGAGGAGTGCCAGGCCTATCTCTAACGCTTATATATATATACACATATACAGTATGTGTGTATATATATATATATATACACATATACAGTATGTGTATATATATATATATATATATTTATATATAAAATGCTATTGGGGGGGGGGGGCGCCACAAACTTTTTGGCAGGGGGAAGCAAAATTTATAGTTACGCCACTGATAGTGGCTGGGTGCCTGCACAAGATGATAGATACATACGGGGTTAGAGCGGCACTCACAGCTGAATAAAACACCAGGTACACTTTGTGGCCTGAAGAAAATGTCCAATAAAGGACGTTGAAATGTCGCTCTTAAAAGAAAGTGTACCTGGTGTTTTATTCAGCTGCGAGTGCCGCTCTAACCCCTGTATGTATATATATATACATATAGGTCTCGATATGGGTCCGGAATACCTGCTGCATGGGTACAATTGCTCCGGTGTCCCCCGGAGAATGGACAGGTATAGTGATGGATGGGCAGTGGCACTCAGGAGTCTTTTGTAGTGAAAAAGCTGGTTTTAATGAAAAAACGCTGACATCTCAATGTACCGACGTTTCGGGGTCAGCCGAGCCCCGTTTTCAAAGTGAGAGCAGTGTGCATGCATAAAAATGTACCTTATATCCCATGTGGAATCCCCTCTGCATCACCCGCCCCTTCGCTCTGACTTCCGCACGGGTCGGGCGTCCCGTCGCGTCACTTCCGGGTCTCTCCCTCCCCAGTGACGCGTCTCCATATCACCCCATTGCCCGGGTGACCAGTTTTGCATCCTGCTTCCGTCTTCATTTGCATGGGGTAACCTACGTGATGAACACCACAGTGATCACAAATAGAATGCGTGCGTGTTATCAACATATACCATATTGAACAAGCAATAAAAGTAGACAGTAAAAATGTAATAAAGCTTACAATCTAAAATACATCACGGATCATTGCATTATGGTACGTGTTTTCAGTATATATGCAGTCAGAAAGCTGTAACATGTTACAGCTTACTGACTGCATATATACTGAAAACACGTACCATAATGCAATGATCCGTGATGTATTTTAGATTGTAAGCTTTATTACATTTTTACTGTCTACTTTTATTGCTTGTTCAACATGGTATATGTTGATAACACACACGCATTCTATTTGTGATCACTGTGGTGTTCATCACGTAGGTTACCCCATGCAAATGAAGACGGAAGCAGGATGCAAAACTGGTCACCCGGGCAATGGGGTGATATGGAGACGCGTCACTGGGATGGGAGAGACCCGGAAGTGACGCGACGGGACGCCCGACCCGTGCGGAAGTCAGAGCGAAGGGGCGGGTGATGCAGAGGGGATTCCACATGGGATATAAGGTAAGCTTTTATGCATGCACACTGCTCTCACTTTGAAAACGGGGCTCGGCTGACCCCGAAACGTCGGTACATTGAGATGTCAGCGTTTTTTTTTATTAAAACCAGCTTTTTCACTACAAAAGTCTCCTGAGTGCCACTGCCCATCCATCACTATATATATATATATATATATATATATATATATATATATATATATATATATATATATATATATATATATATACAATGATGCAATGATGCCGGCACTCTGCTCCTGAATGAATATACTGTGCCCAGTGCCCTCACTCTGCACTCTGGCGTGCCTCGACAACGCTGTAATAAATAGTTCTGCGGCGTGCGGCACTTGGAATAAATAAATCAACTTGTAGCCACCTCCATTTAGGTTGACGTTTCAGCCATTTAATATGGCTTTTATCAAAACAGCTTACATGTAAGCTGTTTTGATAAAAGCCATATTAAATGGCTGAAACGTCAACCTAAATGGAGGTGGCTACCAGTTGATTTATTTATCCCAAGACCCAAGTGCCGCAGAACTATAATTTTATATATATATATATATATATATATATATATATACACACACACACACATATACGTACATTATATATATATATATATGTACTGGCTAGTGTGGCCACTGGGGAGATGATGGAGGCTTTTTTTTAGACACCCGGATTCCGGGAGAATCCCGGAACCCGGGATACTGGAAAAGCCTCCTGGAGGGTTGCCACCCAAAACGGGAGATTCCCAGAAATCCGGGAGAGGTGGCAACCCTACCTTCAGGTGAAGCTGGTGAAGCTGAGCTATCCCTTTCTGAGTTCATGCTGGTAAGTACATTATTCACATCTTGTATACCAGTGGTGTAAAAATCATGGGTCTCCAGGTGTTGTGGAAATACACGTCGCAGCATGCCCTGACACACTTTAAGCAATACATTCTATCAAATTAGTGCCAGAGCATGGTGGAATGTGTACTACCACAACAACTGGAGGGCCATGAGTTTGACACCGCTATTTTTCACCTATTCCATTTACAAGTAAACCTCAAAAGAGCAATGTACACCCATACCTATACATTAACAAATACCATTACACCATGTAAGTAATATTAAAAAACACTCACATACAATAAAACACAGAGACCTTGGTATGTGTCAATACATTTTTACTCATGTATGTGAAAAATAGGCTCCATTTAGTGGACCACACATTTGGCATGTCTTTCAAACAAAAAATAACAAGTGCTTTGTAACATTGATAGAAATATGTTTAAAAATGGGTAATTTTTTGGATGCGTCAGCACGCGCACATCCTCCCTTGGCACCTGACCCCAGCCCACCCCTGGTCCTAACACTGCGACAGGGGGAGGGGGGAGTGGGTGAGCCACTCACTGGTGTACTGGAGACACTACTTACAGTAGATGTAGGTGCCCCTAATAAATTAAGCTCCATATGATTAATTTGACCCTGCATAGCAATTAAGGCATTGGTCTGTGCAGTACTGGTTTGATATTGCCCAAGAAGAGTTTCAATAAGGGTGGCAATATGACTATTGTGTTCCCGTAGGGCATTACTAATGTCTGCCAAATGGGTGTCCAGGGTAGTAGCCATCCGGATTTGTGTGCCCACAGCAACACGTACACTGGTGGTCAATTTTTTTACTTGCTGAAACAAGTTTTGGATGTACTGTACCCTTGTATGTTTCCAAATTGATGGCTTTGCATGCCCATAAACTCTATCTGCTTACTTTTGAAATTATGCAAAGAGTTAGCTAATTCGGCTGCAGTAGTTGGTGTGTGGGGTGATTGTGTGGGTGGGGGTAGGTTGGGTGTCACCACAGTTGTTGCCTTAGCAGTCTGTGATGTTGTCATGATTTCTTCTTCAGGTGAAAAGGACTCCACTGGCTGAAGAATGATTTCCATTTCGTCCGGCATCATTTGTGAAGATTCTGTGGGTTGCAGCCCTAGTTGTGATGTTCCTGTGGATACAGAACAATTGGTAAGTAATGAAGCATACTAGTGTAGTATATGTGAAGTTAGATGTTACTAAGGTGTTTTAAGGGTTATGTCACATAACAATGGGTATTATGTGCTTACACATGTACCCCGTGACTTAATGTAAAATTGACATTGCTACTAAGTGTGATGGCTGGGTCTGAATACATTTATTTCCGTTGGTATGTAGCAGCAGGAGATGAATGGGTACTTGTTTCCTAGCACGGCGCCACCGACTTTAATTGTATGGCATCGGGTCTGAAAAATCGGTCAATGTTAAATGGTCCTTGAGACCCGATTTTACATTGGATCCAATGTTAAATGCCCCACAGACCCGATTTTTGATTGTATACCCACCCTAACGCCACCCCACAATGAACACCAACCCGAAGCGTGGCGAGCACATCAAGCCCGCACGGGGCGGCGGTACGCGTCCTCCAACATTTTCATACCCCCACTATCCACGTCGGCGTGGAGTTGATCTTATATAGTGTGGTGAGGCGAGCGGACGTGTATTACTTCACAGGTATTACGCGTCCCCTCGCCACGCTTCGGGTTGCCACATTATATAAAATCAACTCCACGCCAACGTGGATAGTGGGGGTATGAAAAGGTCGGAGGACACGTACCACCGCCCCACGCGGGCTCGCTGCACTCGCCACGCTTCGGGTTGGCGTTCATCGTGGGGTGGCGTTAACAATGGGGGGGCATTTGACATATAATTAACCATTAGGGTGGGTATGCAATCAAAAATCGGGTCTGGGGGGCATTTAACATTGGATCCAATGTAAAATCGGGTGTCAGGTACAATTTAACATTAGATCCAATGGAAAAATCGGGTCGGTCGCGTCGCATCGCATGCCATTATAATGGCATGCAATGCGACCGATTTTTAAATTGTAAAGGAAACGTCTTTAAAGCTTAAAAATTGGGTCAGTCGGGTGTGATTGGGTCTGATTGGGTCCCATTGCATACCTTAAGTAATGGTATGCAATGGGACCCGACGGGCGCCGTGCTAGGAAACAAGAACCGATGAATGTAATGTAGGATATTGTGTATGTGACATGGGTGTGTGTACTGTATGTGTAATGTTGTCCTTTTTTATTTCATTACCTGCAGCCTCTGAAACGCCACCAATTGGTCTGTTGCACTGTGGTGTGGTAGCACTTCGGGATGGATAATCTGCAAAAGAAATGATGGACAGCTGTTATACACCTTTGCATGGACAGCATTTATTACCAGCATGTTGATTTTTAATACAAATAACTACAAATACTCACATGGGTGATGGGCAACACTTTTTTTTTCCCCTTTGATTACAATCGATTTTTTACAATATAAGTGACTGATATAATAAATATTTATTTAGCCTGTAAACTGGCCGCAAATCTGCTGTATGTAGGCGTTTAAGCTATATCAACATGACACCTATGTTTGGGCCCACAGGCATGTTAACCTGTAACAAACACTGCTAAACTTTTGTCCAAAACCAGCAGTTGTAGAACTACATGGCCCAGCATCATCACCAAATTCTAACTCTGAGCATGCAATTAATGTAGAATGACCTTGCTGGGATATGTAGTTCCACAGCAGCACTATTGTTATGCTAACATTACAAGAGAGCATTACAGTTATAAAACATTGCAATGTATGTTGTAGAGGAAATGTGGGCACACTTACCAGTTCTTGGTGGCGTTTCTGGCCTATCTGTATCGGCCACTTGGAGGCCAGGAAGGACCTCTGGTGGGATGATCCTCCTTAACTTTCTCTCATAGGAGGTGTATGAGACACGTTTGGGGCTTCCTCCTCCAGTCCGGGTAGCCTGCTTCAGCTCAGTGGCCATTTGGGTCTTCAGCTGCCTTTGAATATCGTTAAAACGTTTCTTGACATTTCTGATGATACGTTTATGGTTGTTGACTGTGTTGACTGCCTGTGTTATGGCATTCCACATGGCCCTCTTGCGTTGTGCAGTGGTTCGGTTGCTACATTATGCTTGCCCAGCAGCCGGTCATATACAGGGATAATTGCCCTGACTAGTGTAGCATTTTCTTCATATGAAAAACGCACCTCCCGGCCACTTTGGGTGCGGCCACTTTCTACCTCCTCCACCAGCTCCTCTATGGCCATGTCTCCCTCCTCCTCCAGGGCAGTCTCAGCCTCCTCCTCACCTCCATCTTCATCCACCTCAGGCCAGTCGAGGTCAGAGATGTGGCCCTCCTGCAGCTCCTCCTGGGACTGTGTAGTGAAGAGGTCCTGTGTTAGGGTATGGGATGGGGATGCAAGAGGATCCTCCACCTCCTCCTGCTGGGCCTGCTCCTCCAGGGTCCGGGCTGGGCCTGGCCTTGCTGTGGCCATGCTGCCTGTCAACACTGCTGCCTCTCCCTCTGAATGTGCTAGGTGTCAGCATTCTTCTGCTGCCTCTCCCCCTGACTCCTCTTGCGCTGCTGCTGCCTGTCTGTGGGCCACTGCTCCCTCTGCCACCACCACTTGCCACTCTTCCTCTGCTACAAATACCTCCTCTCCTCTCCATCTCCTTACTCCCAATCAAAGATTAAAATGGCGCAAGTGCCCCTTTCTTTAGGGGGTGTGATGCATAATGGAGGGGACTTAGGTGGGCCAATAGGTTAGGGAGTTATATGTCATGCAGAGGCAATTTTGTAATTCGCACTCCGGTTGGCCCTAAACTCGCACATGACCGGCGGGACAAATCGCACTTTTATGTGTCATAATATCACACCACATTGCATGTCTTCGCACATTAAATTTGTGAATTACACGGGAAAAATGGGAATTTAAAAAGTGCGATGCGTGGCGATATGGTGCGATTTCAAAAAGTGAGATAAAATCGCATTCTATTAAATGTCACAAGTGTCTTAAACTGATCATTTTCATTTAAATTTTAGCTAGGTTATTTTCTATGTTTCTATCTTTCCAATTCGTGACAACTTTTTTGATTCCCAAAAATCTTCTAATATGTTGGACAGTGATGTTGATCTTTGAAATGATTAGACAGATGATGTGTGGTGAGGTCTTTTTTTATTTTGCGAAGGTATTCTGATACCCTTATCCTTAATGGCCTTTATGTCAGGCCAATATAATATAGTCCACATGTGCACTCTACTACATAAATGACATTAGGGGGGACATTTACCAAAATGGATTCGTAGAAAAAAGGTGTATTCGTAGGGAGAAATACACCTTTTTTTTACGAATTTGTATTTTCGGGATTTACAATCCCAAAAATACAACAATTCGTAGTCCTAAAGATGGAACATTCGTATTTGTATTTACAAATACGAATGTCTACACCATCGATAGGATACGACAGAAATCACCATTCAAAAGAATGGTGGTTTCTGATTTACTAAGCAGCCGTACTGATAATACGGCTGCTTAGTGGTGTAAAACACCCACGCAAATACGACAGGAAAATAGAACACCATTTTCCTGTTCTATTTGCGTTTTAGCCTGCACGGATCAGTCAGATCCGTGCAGGCTGCAGTGTAAAAAAATAGAAAAATTAAATAAATAAAAGAAAAAACGGCGTGGGGTCCCCCCCACAGCCGAAACCAGCACCAGGCTGACAGAGCCTGGAGCCGGTAATTAAAAATCAGGGAACCCGACAAATAGGGGTTCCCTGATTTTTAACAACCAGCCCCAGGCTCCTGCTCTGGGGCTGGTTCCCAAAATACGGGCGACAAAATGACTAGGGGTCCCCCGTATTTTAAGAACCAGCCCCAGGCAAAACCAGCCAGCAGGGTAATGCCACAGCCGGGGGGAGACTTTTTATGCAAGTCCCCCCGGCCAAAGCATTAACCCTACCGACCAGTCAGCCTGGCCAGGGGCCCTGGGGGAGTGGGGACCCCCCCAATAAAGGGGTCCCTCCCCTCCAGGACTTACCTGACCAGACTGAAGCCTGGTGCTGTCCTCGATGCCCCTGGGCAGTGGGCATCGAGCTGATAGCGGTGTAAAAAATAGAAAAAACGATTGTTTTTTACTGTGGCACTACAAGTGCCAGCAAGCCTCCCCCGCAAGCTGGGACTTGGAGAACCACAAGTCCCAGCCTGCTGGGCATTAAAGGGCCCACTGGGTCTTGTAGTGCCACAGTAAAAAAAATAGTTAAATAAAACACACTGACACCCATTTTAAATAAAAGTTTAATACACACATTACACACATACTGATACTTACCTATCTTGATCCCGTTGGTAGGTCGCTGGCTCCGGTGTCGGCAGCTCCGTGTCGGCGGCTCCGTGTCGGCGGCTCCGGGGACGGCGTCCTGTCCGAGGATAATCCATGTTGGACCTGTGGAAGGAAATCCTACTCACCCAGGTCCTGCATGGATGGTCTTCTTTCTTCATCTGTCGACATCCAGGTCTTCTGACAGCTGCTGGCGACTTCCAGCAGCTGTCGGCATCTTCCGCGACGCTCCCCGGCTTTCAGAGCCGGAGAGAACCTTCCTCTTCGGTGTCTGGGCTCAGAATGAATTCTGGCCAATCAGGAGCCGCCTAGCGGCCAATCAGGAAAGGTCTTTCCTGATTGGCCGCTAGGCGGCTAGGCAGCTCCTGATTGGCCAGAATTCATTCTGAGCCCAGACACCGAAGAGGAAGGTTCTCTCCGGCTCTGAAAGCCGGGGAGCGTCGCGGAAGATGCCGACAGCTGCTGGAAGTCGCCAGCAGCTGTCAGAAGACCTGGATGTCGACAGATGAAGAAAGAAGACCATCCATGGAGGACCTGGGTAAGTAGGATTTCCTTCCACAGGTCCAACATGGATTATCCTCGGACAGGACGCCGTCCCCGGAGCCGCCGACACGGAGCCGCCGACACGGAGCCGCCGACACCGGAGCCAGCGACCTACCAACGGGATCAAGATAGGTAAGTATCAGTATGTGTGTAATGTGTGTATTAAACTTTTATTTAAAATGGGTGTCAGTGTGTTTTATTTAACTATTTTTTTTACTGTGGCACTACAAGACCCAGCGGTCCCTTTAATGCCCAGCAGGCTGGGACTTGTGGTTCTCCAAGTCCCAGCTTGCTGGGGAGGCTTGCTGGCACTTGTAGTGCCACAGTAAAAAACAATCGTTTTTTCTATTTTTTACACCGCTATCAGCTCGATGCCCACCGCCCAGGGGCATCGAGGACAGCACCAGGCTTCAGCCTGGTCAGGTAAGTCCTGGAGGGGGGGGACCCCTTTATTGGGGGGGGTCCCCACTCCCCCAGGGCCCCTGGCCAGGCTGACTGGTCGGTAGGGTTAATGCTTTGGCCGGGGGGACTTGCATAAAAAGTCTCCCCCCGGCTGTGGCATTACCCTGCTGGCTGGTTTTGCCTGGGGCTGGTTCTTAAAATACGGGGGACCCCTAGTCATTTTGTCGCCCGTATTTTAGGAACCAGCCCCAGAGCAGGAGCCTGGGGCTGGTTGTTAAAAATCAGGGAACCCCTATTTGTCGGGTTCCCTGATTTTTAATTACCGGCTCTGTCAGCCTGGTGCTGGTTTCGGCTGTGGAGGGGACCCCATGCCGTTTTTTTTTTTATTTATTTATTTTTTTAATTTTTTTTTACACCTTGCAGCCTGCACGGATCTGACTGATCCGTGCAGACTGCCTACAAATAATTCGTATTAGCAGCCGTATATACGGCTGCTAATACGAATTCCTACGACATCGGAGGGTTACAAAGCAGTCGTATATGACTGCTTTGTAAATCCCCCTCCGGAACACGACTTTGCATACGACTGAAACAGTCGTATGCAGTCGTAGGGAAAATACTAATACGAAAAACTAGGTTTTTCATATTAGTAAATTTCCCCCTAGACGTCTCGCAGGTAATAAAATCTTTTATTTTCATTTTTACTTGATTGATGGTGATTTCTGTAATTTTAGAGCTGTCTCACTTAATGTTCCTGCATGCAATGCAACTACCGCACCGATGGAAACCCTTTGTGCGTACTGTACTGCGTGAATCTTTGGGGAGTACACTCCTCACTAGATAATTTTTTACATTTTTGGACTTGCGATATATGAATCTTGGTTTGTCCGGTATAATATCTCTTAAAATAGGGTCCTGTTGTAAGAGATACCAGTATTTTTTAAATATTCCTTTAATTTTATGGTGATTTTGGTCATACTGTGTATAGAAAGCGAACTAAAAATCTTTTTGATCGGTCTTTCTATGTGGATTTTGATTATTCGTTAAGATGGAAGTTCTTTCTCTTTGTCCAATCTCTACCAGATCTCTTGTCAGGTTTTCTTCTTTGTATCCTTTTTTCAGTTTATTTGCTTGGTTTTCATATGATGTGGGGTCGCTACAATTCCTTTTCAGCCTAAGGAACTGGCTCTTTGGTACACCCTTTAACCATGTACAGTGATGTTGGCTATCAGACGGGATGAACGTATTAACATCGGTGGGCTTATTGTATGTTTTTGTTTGAATGAAATTATCCTCAATGTATATGGTTAAGTCCAGAAAATTAAAGCTTGTAGCACTGTGGTCGAATGTAAAATGGATGTTGCGGGGGTTTTGGTTGAGATGATTGGTAAATATCTCCAATTCTGATGCTTCACCTTCCCAAATCAACAACACATCGTCGATGTAGTGTCTCCACTGGACCAAACCCATACCCCAAGCTACGCTACTGTAGATGGAATCCTCCTCCCAACGTGCCATAAACAGATTCGCGTAGTGTGGGACCAAATTCGCCCCAAGCTACACGAATCTGTTTATGGAGTGTAAAAACCGTTATGATAACAAACCGGTGACTAACGTCATTGTTACACTATATTCGTTACCTAATAATACATATAAACCGTTACCCTTAGCAACAAGGTTACCATAGTGATGTAAGCAGATACCTAACTCAGAGTTCTAAAGGCTCTCCTATTCACAGACACTTTGGAGGGCTGTAAACCACATTAGCATATGAATAGATGCTCTTGAATCCATTGTACAGTGTGCCCCACAAGTTGAACCTGTTCACTGTCTTTATAAGAAATAAACCTATATACATTACTATATGCTTATCCAGAAATAGATCTATACTGCATGTCTAACGCGGCCCCACATGTGACTATGCATGTGAATCACTCGCTAATACGACTAAAGAAATGATGCACATAGACACACGGTTATATTTGAGATCACAGATAGTATATTATATGGGAAAATGGTCCAAAAAGGGTAACAGATATTTACATGGTACTTACACAATACTGTTTAGATTATACACAGGTTACAACTATAACAACTATACATGTAAATGAGCACAGGCCCGAGCATCCTAACACCAGCATACACACATGGATACAATTACCGCCACAGAGACAGGGGAAAAGAGTCCTCCTTGGATCACATCTTCTTGGTGTGTCTGGGAGATCAGAGAGAGCCTGAGAAACACAGTATAGTTTGGGGAAAGGTAAGGGGGCGGGGAAGTCAATCTTGGTTGGCGTTGGCTAAAACAAAGAGACTGGGCCTCTCTTTATTGGCCCTCCTGTCCACAGGGGTATCTTCCTGTTCTCATGATGCATTTCCTTTAAATACTCCCTTTGTTTCTGGCCATGAGGCAAGAACCTGTTTTGAATTGATTTGTCCTTGGTGTCCCACATAATGATTCACTAGATTACACAGTCAAAATATATCTAAGGTCATGTATTGTGATCACATTACAATCACCATACTGACCTTGCGTCTGTGGTGGCAATTACAACATTTCTACATATAAAGTATGGACGATCATATTCCAATACTTTGGGGAATACACAAATGTACATATAAAAAGGAATATCACTATGATTTAGCCATTAATGCATTACGTCCGTCCTTGTCCGAGAATTTATGCTAATAAGACGCGACTGCGCCTGAGTATTGCGTAAAGGCCGACCGTAATACGCCAATGGCGTTTGAGGTGCAAATACGTTTTCCACAGTAGTTACGAATTGGAAAGATAGAACATAGAAAATAACCTAGCTAAAATTGAAATGAAAATGATACATCAGTTTAAGACACTCAATCCCATGGGTCTCAACCATGATTTTGAACTGAAATGGTTCCTTTAACTGCTATACCTTTTAAACAATTATCATTATATCACTGTATTAAGGTTTTATTAGCCCGTTTTGCGAAACACTCACATCATATTTCTTTTTAGGTTATCTTTATTATGAAGATGAAGAAGACAATGGCTTCAAATAAACTGCATTATCTCATTAAATATTGGTTTACACGAAACCGGAAGTTCGGGACTTAATCGTTTGTTTGTAAACAAACCAGCTAAACCAATCTATGCAGATGAGAAAATCGCGGCCTTTTCGAGCAGACGGAATTGCCGGAAATGACATGTGATCTTGACAACACGCGGCCGGAAGTGAAGATCGAAACTGGAAGTGAGAGTTCCGTCGGCGGCCAGGTTACCCCGCAGACAACACACGGCCGGAAGTGGAGATCGAAACCGGAAGTGAGAGTTCCGGCGGCGGCTAGGTTATCCCGCAGACTGCCTTAACTACAACACTGCGCTTCAGAGGAGTGAAGGATGTAGATGTGTTTTAGATATTTATGTTGTAGAATGTCTGCCATTAAATTAAAATGTTCTTATTCTGAAAGATAAATTTTATCAGCACTTCCGGGTTCGGGAACCGGAAGTTGAAAGGCGAGACTTCCTGAGGAATAAAAAGCCTTCCTGTTCACAAACTAGATACGGATCCTGAGGTTTGGAGACCATCAGCTGAATACCAATAACCAATGGCTGGCCAGAAAATATTCGTGATCCAGTCACGGTGCAATGGTGCCTATAAATCCCTTCCAGTAAATGGGAAGGTGCCAGTACATTTTAGCCTCTGCTGAAGTACAAATGCAGAGCTGCTATATCCAGGACCCTGTACCTTGTCTCTTTGCAGGCAGTCCAGCCTTTCTGGTTCCAGGTCTGGTCCAAGCTGGTTCCAGTCTGGCCAATTCTGGTTCTAGTGCGGCCAAAGACACTTCTGGTTCGGTCCAGCCTATTCTGGTTCTGGTCTGGCCCAAGCCATTTCCACTTCTTTGTGAGTCCAGATCTGATTCCTCTCCAATGTGAATCCAGGTCCTTTTCCACTCTGTTGCATACCCAGTCCAACTCCAGTACTGTACAAGCACCTTCCAGTTCTGTTTATACTAACTTACTACTTTACTACTTACAGACTTTAATCATTGCTTCAATATAGTATCTTTCTACAGTATTAACTATGGTCTTGTTCAACAAAACACGCCTTTGTGAGATAATCCCTGCAAGTGTGTCATCAAGTCACAGTGGTTCTGTATCTCTCCTAGAGTCTCCCCTTTAACACTCCACACCAACCCAGGTCAGATCAGGCCCTCAGGTGTGACACAGTGATAGTGGCAACCAATCATAAAGTATGTAGACAATTAGCAGCACAACTGCACCCCACCACATAACTGAACCTAATGATGATAGGTACTGTAGCCCCACATTTTATTTAATGTAATATTTGTTTCCCAAATTTATGCATATAATACCTTTAACCTTTGGGTGCCATGATAAAAATTATATTCAGGAAAATTTGGGAACCACTGAATTAGGTAAAAACCAGAAAGGTCCAGAACCTGGAATGCCGGACCAGATTGTCTCCATGCAGCAAACAGTCTGAGCACTAGAGGAGCAGACTCAATTACACATGCGCAAATCTCCAGGGAAATGGTGCAGTGGCCATTCTTCTGGAGATTTCCTCAATGCACATGCACAAAACTGGGAAGATGGTCACACCATTTACCCAGAGATTTGTTGAGAGATGCTTCCACAAGCGGGGGACTTTAGAGAGGTATCAAAAACCTGGGTGCAGGTTGTGTGGTGTGGGTCCCCTTAGACTTAATGCACACACTTCCTTCATAATAGATACACCACTGCGTCCCCATTTGTGGAGTCTCATTCTGATTCACTCACTGCCGTTGCTGTTAGTTGAGACTAACCTATATTTGTGGCCGCTGGGACAAAGACAAGGTGGACGGCTGAGATCATGTGACATCAGCTGCTCGCCCCCCGACAGGCATTGGCCTGCCCACGTACCCATGGGAACGCCCAGCATTTTCTTGTTGTTGCCTATGAAATGTTGGGTGTTCTCATGGCCCATTGCTGCCACTGCCCTGTCCGCCCACATCCCTCCACTCCCGGAAATTCTTGGTGAGTGAGCATCTCGCCACGGCCATGCGAAGTCGGGGTTTGCACATGCACAGAATGTGCATGCGCAAACATTGACCATCAGGGCAGGTGCCAGATTCTGCCCCATTATTCATACAGTTCTGGTTATTATCCTTCCCCTACCACCACACAAGGAGGCTGTAATCTCCTCTCCCCCCCCCCCCCCCCCCACGTAAAAACATCCAGGGGTACAAATAAAAATAACAATCTTTAAAATATCAGTATTCACTAAATAAAACAAGGGTTAAGCTAATAAACTAAGGTTGAACTAGATGGACGCAAGTCTTTTTTCTGCCTTAACTACTATGTAACTATGTAAGTAGGTAACCTTCCCGGTGACATACAGTATGCCACAGATAGATCCCCAGATGGGGACAAGCACTTCAAGCTCCAGAATGACAGAGCTTGCTGCAGGGAGCTGGTCCAGTCTTGCATTCTAAGTTCTGGACTATTCTGGTTTTTACCCAATCCCTTTCCTTGTGCTGTTTTCATACAGCCCATGAGGCAATGTCCAGGTGTATTACATTGTGCATAGTTAATCATTATTTGCTGTCGTGGAATAACAGCTTCCAAGTACTGGAAGTTGTTATCAGACTTGTTTTTCCTCTTCACACTCATCACATGCCTAGAAGGAGTCGCTCAGACCCAGAGCAGTACATATCTTGGGCCAGATTCTCTAAGCTTCAAAAGTGATTAAATGTTGAGTGATAAACAGCCAGCCAATCAGCTTCTGTCTGACATTTTTCAAACACAGCCTGTGACATTACAGGTAGGAGCTGATTGGCTGGCTGTTTATTACTCTCCATTTTATCACTTTTGAAGCGCATCTAGGATGTCTTTAGACGTGATGTGCTCTGATGGTAGCAGATTGGTTATTTGACATTTTCTCTAGGACATCATTAATCCTCTCTTGGTAAGTACATACAGTATAGTATATAGATCTTCTCTTTAAAGATAGCATGAGGTAATTAGTATTATACATAAGCTTTGGAGATTTTGACTGTTCTTTCTGAGTCATGTGCAGGGAAGTGATATTAATTAGTGATATATACCTATATTTTAGGGAGCTGAGTGGGGTATCAGAGGATTGATAGGTAGGTTTGTGTGTCAGTGGCGTGCGGTGGGGTGAGGCAGGTGAGGCACAGCCTTTCCTGTCATACTAATGTATATGCCGGAGTTTGGAGTTTTTGAAGTATGTCAAAAATACAAAGAATATATAAAAAAAAATCTTATTTTTATTATTTTAATCATTTTTATAGTCAAAACTCTGGAGTATAAAAAGTCTATAGCAGGTGAGGCAGTGCCTCACCTGGCTACCTTTTCTGCGCATCTCTTATTAAAACTCATCAAATCTCCAGCAGTGTATACTGCTGCACATGTGTATAATGCCTACATGTATCCCATGGCTCATAAGTTGTGTGCAAATCTGACTCTGGTACTTCCCAGGGACACCTCATCCATTTACCTCACCGCACGTCCCTGGACTGTGTGTGTGGTGTGAGGAGGGTGGGGGGCAATGTTCCCTCTAATTTTACGAAGGCTGTGTGCGGCAAAAGATATTGGCTGTGCAACTTTGGAAGGAAATGTACATTTTTGTGCGTCACATAACGTATAAAGGCCTAGGTTTCAAGTTCTGTTGAGTTAATAAAGCAATTTGAATGTTTACAGACTACACACACCACACATATAGGCTATAGCTGTGATTTTCAACCTTATTAAACTCGTGGCACACTAAACAAGATTTTAACCTTTGTGCGCTCAGTTGTAATGTCTGTGCGCAGGTTTGGCGAGTTGTGTGCGCGTGCACATGCACACAGCTTAGAGGGAACACTGGTGGGGGGTTCAGGTTAAAAAACAGTTTGTATCCCTATTGCACACTGAATGAGAAATATACATATAATAATCAGATAATACAGAGATCTTGGTTGCATATATCTGCAGATATAGGGTTAAGCCCCCAGGCCGTACGTCAAGGCGTCTCTGTCACTGGGGGTCCCTAACACTGGGTATGGGTCTGGGGTGTGGGCCCCCAACATGCCGACACAGGCTGACTACTCCAGGGCAGCACACAAATGAAAGTTAGTAGGTGTTAAATAAGAAGCACATAAGTGCTATGTAGGGAGGTGAAGGTGTGATTAAAATAATACATACAATAGGGAAAAAACATAAATGTTAATAAAGTGTTAGGGTGTGCTACCCTGGAGCAGACCAGCCATACCAACAAAGGGGGAATCACACTCCCAAACCCATCCCATGCACAATAACAAATTTATGGGCCTAATAGCCCAGTGTAAGGCCACATGATAATGGCTTACAACATCTGAGAGCCAGCTTACCTGGAGATACCCCTGGCTTCTCCAATGGCACTCAGGTGTCAGCAATCCCTCCTATTGCTGACCCATCTATGCCTCTCAACTGCACAACACTTTTATTGGTAAGCTGCTCAATCAGAGGTCTGTCATTCAGGTGCCAACAGGGAGGGGTAAATCTGGTTAGGAAAAAAAACAGTTTGTATCCCTATTGCACACTGAATGAGAAATATACATATAATAATCAGATAATACAGAGATCTTGGTTGCATATATCTGCAGATATAGGGTTAAGCCCCCAGGCCGTACGTCAAGGCGTCTCTGTCACTGGGGGTCCCTAACACTGGGTATGGGTCTGGGGTGTGGGCCCCCAACATGCCGACACAGGCTGACTACTCCAGGGCAGCACACAAATGAAAGTTAGTAGGTGTTAAATAAGAAGCACATAAGTGCTATGTTTCTCATTCAGTGTGCAATAGGGATACAAACTGTTTTTTTTTCCTAACCAGATTTACCCCTCCCTGTTGGCACCTGAATGACAGACCTCTGATTGAGCAGCTTACCAATAAAAGTGTTGGGGGGTTCAGGTTAGCCAGTTGAATTTTTCTATTTACACTTCTATAAAAATGTTATAAAAGTATCTTGCTTCTGTACAGTATAGGTTACCTGTTTCATGATGTAACTATACTTTAATGATTACACACAGCTCACAACTAAAAAGTAGACTCCTGTAATGTTCTATGTGAATATGGGTTCTCCTCATATAAGTAAACTGGTTTATTGACACTGGCAATTTGTACCTTATCGAGGTCCGTTCACAGCTAGCCTGCATTCACACGGGGACCGATGTTTTGTTAGTGCGCATTTCTGTTCCCTGGGTGCACGCACCCAACATTGCGGGCGGGGGTGAAGATGGGCGTGGGGTGCCTGGCAGCCCCATTACCATATGGGAAAGCCCAGCGTTTCATGGTCGTTCCCATGAGAAGGCCTCATGGTAATGAGGCCATGATGTGGATGCGGGGAAGGGGGGTAGCTGAGATCACCAAATGTCAGCTGCCCGCTCACTGCTCCCGAGCGTGCATGCATATGTTAGGTTGCTCAGAGCAACCTTATATATGCATGCATGCACCACATCTTTCGATGGTCAGCCACTTTAAATAAACACATACACTTCACTTATAAACATCCATGCATATAGACTGCTTCAAAACGCCTTGCGGCACATAGGCCTACGACCAGTCACAGTCCGCGCCATGGAGCATCACACTGAATGGCACTCCATGACCCACAATCAATGTTAAATGATAACACTGCATTGTGAGAGTATTTGCATACAATTACAAACTAATTTGGGCTTCAGATGAAGAAAAAATAACCCATTCGCACATATACCTACATAAAATCACAAACCTATACACATGCATATATACAGTCAAACATATGTACACATAGTGCAGGGTTGCCGACTTTTTAAATCTCCTCTCCAGAAGAAGCCCAGAGAGGAGACTTCCAGCAGGCGTTCGGGGGGCGGGGCTTGTGCGTGATGTCATTAAAATGCTGCGATTCTGCCACTTTAGCCCCGCCCCCTCATCAGAGATTGGCCAATCAGGTTATTTAAACGCCGTGGTCAGGGGTGAGATAGCCAGGAACAGGGGGGGAGCGGAGGTCCCCCAGAAACCGGGAGGGTGGCCCACCTTTCAGGTAGGCCGGGAGGGGGACATGATTTTCGGGACCCTCCCGGCCATTCCGGGAGGGTAGGCAACCCTGACATAGTGTCATACACATGCATACCTACACATATTCATAAATATAGTCACACACCTATTTAGTCACACCCATGTACACATTCATACAATATAATAATTACACACACACAGATAAATATATACAGTATATAATAGTTACACACACACACACACACAGATAAATATTATATACAGTCAGGAGGGGATTGGCCCACCGGGAAACCAGGCTGTTCCCCGGTGGGCCGGTACATTTTAGAGAAGATGTGGCCGCCATTCTCCTTGGCTGGGCCACGGCCCGCCGAACAGCCATCTGCGTGGTTAGCGGCCGCAGCAACATGCCCATTTTCAATATGGCTAGCCTCGGCTGTGCCCCAAGTTAAAATGGCCGCAGGAGGGCTGGTGCGCATGCGCGGGCGCACACAGCCACTTCCGCGGTCCGGAGAAAGCTGGCTGCCAACATGATGTACCGACAGCTGGGAAGCCGGATCCGATGGGTGGCAGTGGTGGTGGCGGCAGCAGCAGCAGCTGAGCAGGTCTGAGGGCGGCCACAGTCAGTATCAGTCATGATAATAGCCTGCCTCAGTCTATATATATATATATATATATATATATATATATATATATATATATTGGCAGTGGATGACAGACTGGTATCCTGCTCACTACACTAAAGGCGTTTGGGAAAATCTTGCCTGCTCTTGTTCCTGCCGGATTATCTGATTTTTTAGAAAATGTTGATTCCATTTGGATACTGCTTATTGTGCACATTTCAATAGGATCCACTGGGGATCCCCGTACTTGTAATATCGATAGGACACTGGCATACGCTAACTGCACATCCAGTGCTAAAAGATCTGCATATTGAACTGTTACCCCTGAGGAAGTCACTTGTTGACGAAACGCGTTGGGTGTTTTCTGTCTTATGTGAAATCTAACAAGACACTTCCGTCATATGAAATTTATGAATTGCAAGACAAAATCTTTTACCAATTGTTTTTATATATTTTTGTATTAAAATGTACTAAATTTTATGACTCTGTAAATTATTACAGCGGTTGTGGTGGTGATATGTACCAGTGGCGCACTCTTTTTCCATTTTTCTCCATTTCCCTCTCTTTCCTCCACTAACAGGGAGGACAAATTGAGTTGCTGCCGTAACATATAGTCATTAGCGCATTGAAGGGGTATCCCATTCTATATATATATATATATATATATATATATATATATATATATATATATATATCCTTCCTTGAGGAGGCACTCTCACTGCAGGCTAGTACAATAGAGCAAACAAGCACATGAACCAGGTGCCTTCCGTGTAATAGCGTATCTGTGTACGCCAGTGATATAGTCTTCCTGACGGCGGCACTCAGCGAAATAAACACACCATAGGCAGTTTTTGTAAGAAACCGACGTTTCAAGGCCGTCCGGCCTTTTTATCAAGGTGCACCTTGATAAAAAGGCCGGACGGCCTTGAAACGTCGGTTTCTTACAAAAACTGCCTATGGTGTGTTTATTTCGCTGAGTGCCGCCGTCAGGAAGACTATATATATATATATATATATGTGTGTGTGTGTGTGTGTATCGCGCTGATGTCCGGCACTCCCCGCACTCTTAATGTTCTTGCCTGGGTGCCATCCAGGGTGGGATATCCACCAGATATAGTACAAGAAGCAGAAGGTAAGGCGTCACTCCAGGGCTTAGTAGAAATCAACTTTATTGTGAGGCGGTCAACGCCTTTTCGGGTTTCCCCGTCGTCAGGACCAAAAGTGCTCAACTCAAGCAAACAACTGTGCAGTGTTTAAATACAAAAACTTACATTTGGAAGACCCTCCCTGCTGCTCCTTCTCCCGGCCGGGTCCACCGCATTCTGCTTCCGGGTTCACCCAGGAAGTGACCCTACGGGTCTCCGGGCGGGGAGGTCACAGCAACTAAGGCAGGGGTTCCCAATCTTTTTTGAATCACGGCACCCTATAAGTATAAGAATTTTTTCACGGCACCCCTAAGCCAATTTTTTTTAAATTAGATAGGGTTTATATGCGAATATTAGTGTCAGTTATGTGGTCAATTGCAGGATTTGCTTTTGTTTGTACACATTTTATGATTGGCAGCAACCAGCACTGGTTTTGCTTATAACTAATTAAACATTAATCATTTGAGTTGGTCCTGGACCACCAACCCAGGGCACCCCTGTATGTGCCCCGAGGCACCCCAGGGAGCCACGGCGCACAGTTTGGGAAGCACAGAACTAAGGGAAAAAAGAAAAACAATATACATAAGGATAATGTTGCACTTGTAAGATTCGCTCTGTGCAGGATATGCTATATGTGATTATCAATATAAAATGACACAAAGGGGGAAATTTACCAAAATGGATTCATAAAAAATAGGTGTATTCGTAGGCAGAAATACACCTATTTTTTACACATTTGTATTTTCGGGATTTACAATCCTGAAAATACAACAATTCGTATTCCTAATGATGGGACATTCGTATTTGTATTTACAAATACAAATGTCTACACCATCGATAGAAAACGACAGAAATCACAATTCAAAAGAATGGTGGTTCCTGATTTACTAAGCAGCCGTATTGATAATACGGCTGCTAAGTGGTGTAAAACAGGCACCAAAATACGACAGGAAAATACACCTTGCTTTCCCTGTCGTATTTGGCTTTCGCCTGCACGGATCAGTCAGATCCGTGCAGGCTGCAGTGTAAAAAAATAGAAAAATGGATTCATAAAAAATAGGTGTATTCGTAGGCAGAAATACACCTATTTTTTACACATTTGTATTTTCGGGATTTACAATCCTGAAAATACAACAATTCGTATTCCTAATGATGGGACATTCGTATTTGTATTTACAAATACAAATGTCTACACCATCGATAGAATACGACAGAAATCACAATTCAAAAGAATGGTGGTTCCTGATTTACTAAGCAGCCGTATTGATAATACGGCTGCTAAGTGGTGTAAAACAGGCACCAAAATACGACAGGAAAATACACCTTGCTTTCCCTGTCGTATTTGGCTTTCGCCTGCACGGATCAGTCAGATCCGTGCAGGCTGCAGTGTAAAAAAATAGAAAAATTAAATAAAAAAAAAAAAAACAGCATGGGGTCCCCCCCACAGCTGTAACCAGCACCAGGCTGAAAGAGCCGGGCCGGTAATTAAAAATCAGGGAACCCGACAAATAGGGGTTCCCCGATTTTTAACAACCAGCCCCAGGCTCCAGGTCCGTGGATGGTTCACCAAATACGGGGGACAAAATGACTAGGGGTCCCCCGTATTTCAAGAACCAGCCCCAGGCACAACCAGCCAGCAGGGTAATGTCACAGCCGGGGGACACTTATTATATAAGGTCCCGCGGCCAAAACATTAACCCTACCGACCAGTCAGCCTGGCCAGGGGCCCTGGGGGAGTGGGGACCGTAATCCAGGTAATCTTCATGCTGTCGCTGGTCCCCGCAGTCTCCGCATCCCACTGAGGAGAGATGCAGAGATGTTTCATACTCGGCGCCTCTCCTCAGAATGATTCCATTGGCCGCCTAGCGGCCAATCAGGAGCCGACTTTCTTGGCTCCTGATTGGCCACTAGGCGGCCAATAGAAATCATTCTGAGGAGAGGCGCCGAGTATGAAACTTCTCTGCATCTCTCCTCAGTGCGATGCGGAGACTGCGGGGACCGGCGACAGCATGAAGATTACCTGGATGACGGCGGACCAAGACAAGACATCTTCAGCACAGGACCAGGTGAGTAGGATTTCCTTCCACAGCTTCAACATGGATTTCTTCGGACCCGGACACCACCATGGACCTGGAGGATGACACGGACCGCCGACATGGACCTGGAGAGCGACACAGGACACTGGACACCAGGACAGAGGGCTACCTACGGGATCAAGATAGGTAAGTATCAGTATGTGTGTAATGTATGTATTAAACTTTTATTTTCATTGTGTCAGTGTGTGTTTATTGTACTATTTTTTTAACTGTGGAACTACAAGTCACAGCGGGCCCTTTAATGCCCCGCAGGCTGGGACTTGTGGTTCTCCAAGTCCCAGCTTGCGGGGGACGCTTGCTGGGACTCATAGTTCCACAGTTTTAAACAATAGTTTTTTCATCTATTTTTTTTACACCACTATCAGCTCTATGCCCACCACCCAGGGGCATCGAGGACAGCACAAGGCTTCAGCCTGGTCAGGTAAGTCCTGGAGGGGGGGGGACCCCACTCCCCCAAGGCCCCTGGCCAGGATGACTGGTCGGTAGGGTTAATGTTTTGGCCGCGGGACCTTAAATAATTAGTGTCCCCCGGCTGTGACATTACCCTGCTGGCTGGTTGTGCCTGGGGCTGGTTCTTGAAATACGGGGGACCCCTAGTCATTTTGTCCCGCCAAAATTTTCGGGGGCGTGGCCTAATTCGGGGGCGTGGCCTATGCGTGCGGCTCTCCCATGAGGCCACGCCCCCATTTTGCCGCTATGGGGGCATGACCCAGAGGCTCTGTGAGCCTCTAGCCATGCCCCCAGCCCCCTGGCTGCGGGAATAGACGCTGTGCGCATGCGCACAGCTTTTATTCCCCGCTGCTTAGCAGCTGACAGGGGGGGACTCCCAACAGCCCCCCACATCGCGGGACACTGCCACCCGTGGGTGGGACAGCGGGACAGGCCCTGATAATCGGGACTGTACCGCTAAAATCGGGACTGTTGGGAGGTAAACAGTCGTATATGACTGCTTTGTAATTTCCCCTCCAGAACACGACTTTGCATACGACTGAAACAGTCGTATGCAGTCGTAGGGGAAATACTAATACGAAAAACTAGGTTTTTCATATTAGTAAATTTCCCCCAAAATGTGTAAAGTGCATAGTGCATGGTGTTAATGGTTAAAAAAAAAAAAAAAAAAAAAAATTCCCACAGCTAATTCACTGAAGGACCACTAGATGGCAATGTGGTCCATGTTCTGGATTACCTGTGTCTATTAATAATTACATAAAAAATATCAATCAATATATGGCACTATCAGGTACATCAGAACATGGAAGATTTGCACGTTTAGTAGGGCTCATGGTGCTCCACATCAAATGTCTCATTGTGTTAGACAATTTTTTATAGAAATAAATATACAAGCAAAAAGCTATACCATTTATCAAAATACATTTTTTGGGATCAGACACCAGAAATGTCCTACTGTGCTTGAAAGCACGCTACTGCACCAAATAAGGGGTCAATATACATGAAAAGATTTTTTTAAAGTAAACCTGCTTTAAAAAATTGCTCACAGAAAGTTGCCTAGATTTAGGGTCTCATTGAGGCTGCCTGGGGCAAGAGTGCCCAACCTGTGTATCCAGCGGCTTTCTATCTGTAACAACCACTTTTCTCTGTCTCCCCCTCTGTTGTTATCTGGGGCCAGATCTATAATGCCGTATCTCAGGTTGGCAATGTTGTGCTTGGCCTCTAGAAAGTGGCGGGCTACTGATTGTTCACTATGCCCCTTAACCACTGCGGCTCTGATGGCTGCCCTGTGGTTAGCCATCCATTCTTTAAATGTACAGATGGTCTTTCCCACATAGTTAAGACCACAGGGACAGGTGAATAGGTGCACCACATATTTCGAACTACATGTGAGTACCTGTTTGATCTGAAATGTCTTGCCAGAATGGGGGTGCCTGGATGTGCTCCCCGCAACCATGTAGCTGCAGGTCACACATCCAGTGCACTTGTAATACCCACCTTTTCTGGACAAAAAATGTTGGGGGTTAGGCTGCATGGAATAAATATCAGATTTGACCAAGCTGTCATTAATGTTGCGCCCTCTAATGTAACCTGCCTGTATGCGGGTACCCTGTAGGCTAGGTAGGCTTGGATCGGTGTTAACTATGTTCCACAAGTTTTTAATGGTCTTATTGATGCCAGTGCTTTTATGGGTGAAGTGATTGACCCAGGTGATCACTTTACTCTGCTCCATGGTGGCTGCTTTTTTGGACTTGGACCCTGTTAATAAATCATCCCTGCTATGGGCACATGCCTTCTTTTTGGCTGTTTGCAGGAGGTCCCAAGGATACCCCCTTTGGAGAAATTTGTCTACCATTTGTTCTATTTGAACGTCCCTGATCTTCAGATCACTATTGATCCTACAAACCCGTAGGAACTGGGAATAAGGGAGACTTCTCATGGTGGACGTGGGGTGAAAGCTTTTAAATTGTAGCAGCATATTCCTATCCGTTTCTTTAGTAAATGGTCGCAGGAGGGCTGGTGCGCATGCGCGGGCGCACACAGCCGCTCCCGTGGTCTGGAGAAAGCTGGCTGCCAACATGATGTACCGGCAGCTGGGAAGCCGGATCTGATGGGTGGCAGTGGTGGTGGCGGCAGCGGCAGCAACTGAGCAGGTCTGAGGGCGGCCACAGTCAGTATCAGTCATGATAATAGAGAGAGGCTATTCGAACAAAACCATCAAGAGATGTCGAATGAAAGCCTACCGGAACTCCAAGAAACCCACCTCTGCACCACGGACAGGTGAAGGGAAGGACAGGATGATCTTTGTAAGCACGTTTGACAACGTCTCACACCAGACACAACGTAGCCTACAACAACATTGGCCCATCGTTGCCACCGATAAAAAACTCAAATTACAGAAGACTGGCCCACCGATGATGGCGTACAAAAAGGGACCTAACCTAAAGCAATTATTGATGCGACCCATGGTACATCCCACAGAACCAAAACAGACAGCATGGCTTAACACAAAGAAAACTGGTTGCTTTCGCTGCACTTGCTGCACCACATGCAGCAGCATGAATATCGGCCCGACATTCCCTCACCCACAAACAGGACGCCCCATAAAAATTAAGCACAGACTGCACTGCATGTTGGATCACGTCATATATCTCCTGAATTGTCCTTGTGGATAAGCCTATGTGGGCATGACCACAAGGAAATTCAGGGAGAGAATGGCGAACCATAGGTATGCGATACGCGTTGCGATCGAAACCAAAAAAGCCGAACAACCTGTGCCAAGGCATTTCCTACAAGCAGGTCATCAAACCACCACACTACGCTGTCGCCTCATAGATTGGATCCCACCACCACCCAAAGGTGGATATCGAGCACTTCTCCTAAAAAAAGCAGAGAGCAGATGGATTTACGAACTGGACAATCTCTCCCCTAAGGGAATGAATGAAAACAACCCGCTTTCAAACATCTTGAGATAAGACCTAGAAAGTGACTAAGACTGAACCAACTACCTGAGAACTAAGAAAACCGAAGATCAGGTAAATAAGACAATAATATATACCTATTTAAATCCCCACTGACTAGCACTTTTTTGTGCATCATATTCTCAAATATTTCCATCCTCTCGAAGGCAATCAGGACAAATATGTGTAGACAGCACACTTGGGCGATGAATTAGACCATTACCTGGACTATACATATGTCCAGAGGGTCTGAGCCAAGAGTATGCTTATACAGATAGACCGCCTTACTGTCTACCTGGAGGTCAGACCTGCATTGGACAGATGTCTTAATAGCACGAGGGCTATTATGACTAATTTGTGCAGACAGCACACTTGGGCGATGAATTTGACCATATCCTAGACTGTATATAAGTCCAGAGGGTCTGAGCCAAGAGTATGCTTATGCATATAAAACTGCCATATCGTCCACCAGGAGGTCAAATTTTGAATGGACTGAACTCTTAATACCATAATTGGATCTAAAAGTATTTACCTTTGTCATACAGATTGGGAGTATATATCTACACACCAATCTTTAGAGCCCTTTTTCGATTTTTTTCGATTTGTTCATTTTGTCTATATTTAATTAAATTTTGCACATGTATATAGTATGGTACACTTTTTATGGAAATCTGTTGTAAAAAATGTTTTTTGTACATCATATGTACACACATATATCTTTTTGTATATAATGTCTATGCAGCATCTCCTTAGATAACACACCAACCTCGTGGTTAGATGGTGTGTGAAATCTCCTGTCCCGGTCTTGCACACACAATAAGTATATCACAACCCGTTTAATAACATTGAATATCACTTGCACAATGTCACATGCTATTCGGGTTATAATGATACAGTGTAATCGTAGGAACTCCCTTCACACACAAATGTAGGATAGACTCCACACGCTTAGATACACATATCTAGGCACATTAGCTCCGATCCCATTACACATTTTTTATAGATTTTCCACATAGTTTCTCACACACTTTATCTCTCTCACTCTAGCACACATAATTCCCACACAATTGACACTAGAAACTTTCAGAGGCACACTGTATCTCCCCAATCTTTCATACACCAGTATGCACGGGTAAAACAGAACTAATGTGACATTGAGCGAGAATGTATATTAATGAATGGAGCACGCACTGCCTGCGAGCATGAAACCCGTCCGGTGCTCTAATAGACGGCAATGACTTGAAGCACTGAGCACAGTAGGAAGCGTCATGCATTCCACCAGCTGTCTAGCTGGGCGGAGCATGCATTCCAAGGCAGCTGTGTGATAGCCGGAGCCTGGGACATGTGACCTAGCAGTGGGAGGCTCCTAAGTCTAATTGGCAATCATTGTGTGCATATAAACCCGGGACAGGGCGGCTTCCCAGTAGGTCTCTGTGTGCTGTGGCAGAAGGACCTCAGGCTTGCTGGCTTTTTTCCCTTTCTT
>NC_139217.1:422448873-422493873 GCF_055691185.1 Crinia signifera
TCTGCCATTAATGCAGCTATCACCAATAAAAAATCCGACCAACCAGTCGCCAGACACTGGCTGGAAGCGGGCCATTCCATCAATGACATCAGCTTTATAATCATTGATCATGTTCCTCCGCTCAGACGAGGAGGAGATCGGGACAGTTTGCTGCTTAAATTGGAATCCAAATGGATATATAAACTTAAAACCATTAGACCAATGGGTCTTAATGAACGTTTTAGCTGGCAGGTGTTTATGTGACTTACTGCGCTGCCGCCTCATATCTGTCTCATTCCTATATGCTTTTTCAGTTTTACAAGTTCTTGCATTATTTTCATTCTAGGTTTTTCACACATAGGCTATGCAGCCTTCTTTCATTGTGCTCCTTGCCAATTGGTACGATCCCAGTGGCCGTGGACGTCGTCCTGAGCCGGCTAGGTTCCCTAGGTTACCTGGGTTGCCTGGCAACGGCAAATGGGCTGACGTCAGAGGTGTGTGCCTCTCACTCGTGGGAGAACGCTCGCCGCACACGGCCACAGGAGAGATCATAGGCAGGTATGTATAAAAGTCTCACCGCTGTGTGAACGCTGTTGTTATGTTCTTGCCGCCGTGCAAGTTTTACACAGGTCCTCACTGTCTTGAAAAAAACACCGCCGTGTGTTGAAACGTTGACATTTGTGTTTGGTACCTGTACTTTGTGTACATTTGATTTGCACTATATAAACGCTTTATCTACAAGTCCCTTGGAGTGTCGCGGATTCTTTCCATATATATATATATATATATATATATATATATATATATATATATATATATATATATATATATATATATAAAATGTATTAAATAGCGGATTTCAACAGAAAGGACTCTAACTAATAAACTGAGTTATCTCATATCCTTCATTCAGGCCGGCTGGGGTTATTGTATTAAGTTTTAAAATCCACTGAGTTTCTCTCTTTTATAGAAACTTGTCAATATCTGCTCCTCTTCTTTCCTGTTTAATAAGTTCGATACCTTTAAATGTTATGTTGGAATGATCACAATTATGATATTCTTTAAAATGTCGGGACACTATGATTGATGATCCCATGCTTTACTGTATGTTACGAATATGTTCTAAGATACGTATTTTGAGACATCTCTTAGTCTTCCCAACGTATCTTAAACCACATCCACACTTTAATAAATAAACCACATGTGTGGAATTGCAGTTAATAAATTCATTGACTTTCAAATGGCTGAAATTCACATCTATTACAGGGCCCTTGTCCATAAATTTATATGTTTTGCAACCATTACAAGGGTAGCTATCTTTCAAAGAAAGGAATGTATTACTTTATTTATTTATTATTTATTTCTTAACAGTTTCTTATATAGCGCACACAGATTCCGCAGTGCTTTACAGAGAATATTTGACCCTTCACATCTCTATTTGACTTTTAGCTACAATAGATTTTATTGTTTTAGCTCTTCTATAAACTATTCTAGGCATATCCGGAATATGTCCCTTAAAAACCGGATCTAGTTGTAAGACATTCCAATGTTTATTAAAGATACGCTAAAGTTCACGATCCCTGCTATTATATTGTGTGATAAACATTACATTCTTATCATCACTAGATGTTTGTTCAGGGAGTGTATCCGCCTTATATACAGGTTGAGTATCCCGTATCCGTGCATCCCTTATCCGAACCGTGGTTTTTTGGAATCATTCGAAAAAAAAATTCTAACCCCCCTAACCCTCTTTTCATACTTACCAAGTCCCCGGGCGTCCACAGCAGACCTCCGGCATCTTCTCCAGGGTCTCCAGCGGTCCCAGGAATGCATTGCGCGAGTGTGCGCGCGCGCCGGTGACGTCACTGATGCGCGCGCACACTCGCGCAATGCATTCCTGGGACCGCTGGAGACCCAGAGAAGATGCGGGAGGCCTGCTGTGGATGCCCGGGGACTGCGTGGACGCCGAGGGACCACCGGACACCATCAGGGGACAGGTAAGTATGCCTTAAAAAAATTATTCCAAAAACCGAAAAATTTCCCTATCCGGAATGCTCGTGGTCCCGAGCATTTCGGATAGGGGATACTCAACCTGTAAAAGATTGTTCCTATCAAGAGACCTTGCTCCATCAATAATTCTGGTCAGGTATCCCTTTTCTTTAAACCGATTGATGTAAATATTGGCCTGTACCTCGAATACAGAATCATTTGAACAATTTCTTTTAAGATGGAGAAACTGGGAAAAGGGTATGTTGTCCTTCCAAGGACCAAAATGACTACTAGTATAATCGAGGTAACTATTAGCATCGACTTTTTAAAAAAATGTCGATGTCTCTATATCGGATACTTCAGGATTTTTTTTTACAGTTAGTAAAACATCAAGAAACTCAATATTGACACTCTGTAGATTGTATGTAAAACAAAGATTATATTGATTATTATTAAGGCAAGATATAAATTCAATAAATTATGCCTCGTCATTATTCCAAATGATGATAACGTCATCGATATATCTTTTGATTAAAACGACATTATCAAGGAGACCATCGGTGAATGTTTCATACGTTGGGAAGACTAAGAGATGTCTCAAAATACGTATCTTGCAACATATTCGTAACATAAAGCACGGGATCATCAATCATAGTGTCCCCTGACATTTTAAAGAAAATCATAATTGTGATCCTTCCAGCCTAACATTTAAAGGTATCAAACTTATTAAACAGGGAAGAAGAGGAGGAGATATTGACAAGTTTCTATTAAAGAGAGAAACTCAGTGGATTTTAAAACTTAATACAATAACCCCAGCCGGCCTGAACGAAGGATATGAGATTACTCCGTTTATTAGTTAGAGAGTCCTTTCTGTTTTTATATAGATGTATTTTTTATATATATATATATATATATATATATATATATATATATATATATATATATATATATATATATATATATATATATATTTTATTATTTTTTATTATATTTTATAATTGAAAACTTTTATGAAGTATCATTATATATTTGGTTTTTTACTTAAAAAAAAAATATATATATTCTTATATATTGCCGTTTATATGTCCGTATAAAATTATTTGGACATAATACTGATTGTTTCTAATTTGAATGTTTAGATTTTTCCATTTTATATTATTGTATAATTCCGCATGTAGCCAACTATGACGGGCGGTACTGTTTTATAAAAACTGTTATGATGTTGTTCGTTTAAAATATTATGAGATATAGCCAAATACTTCCATCTGTCACAATTACCAAAGCTGGTTACTTTTATTAGCTAATGAGATATGGCTACGTATGTGGCCAGTTTTCATTGGTTTATGGTTAGAATAAATGTCGGGCAAGGTGTCACAGTAGCCACGCCCTCTGACGAAGTCCTAGTGATGAAATGCGTTAGGGCATGTTCTGTGACGCTCGCTCCGACTACCTGCTGTCCATCACGGCTCTCAGCCGGCGTTTGTCCTCTCATCGCCTCCTGCCTCTCTCAGCGCAACCCAGCGTGTGTTAGCCGTAGTGCCTTAGAGTTGCTACTACGACCGCAGTGGATCCGTAAGCAGCTTTTGCCTGGTATATTTGTTTATGCCATGTGGTAACCAGCCCACAGAGTTATTTTATTTGGTACGAGCAATTGTCTTCATGTATCGAGGATCATTGTGATTGTCAGATCCAATAAAAATCATCTTTTAATGCACCATGAAGCGACCTTCTTTGTTATTTATATATATATATATTTATATATAAGTGTGTGTGTATATATATACGCCACCCTGCATACCCCCTCCCACCCTGCTTCCTCCCTCCCTACCTGAATCCTCCACCACTCCATATCCTATGCCACTCTGTGTCTACCCTCTGTCACCCCACATCCTATGCCACCCTGCGTTCCCCTCCACCATGAAACCTACGCCACTCTGCGCCTCCCCTCCCTGCATCCTCCACCACTTTGCGACTCCCTCCCTGCATCCTATGCCACTCTGTGTTCCCCCGGCTACCCTGCATCCTGTGCCACCATGCCCCCCTCACACTCTGCGTCATATGCTACCCTGCGTACATCCTCCCTCCCTTTGTCCTCAGCCACCCTGCATCTCCCCTCCCAGCATTCTACACCACCCTGCATCCCCCCTCCCTGCATCCTCTTCCACCCTGCTACTCTACTCTCACCCCTTGTCACCCCCTTCTCACCATTCATCACAAACCCCTCTCACCCTGTGTCTTTTCATTCCGTTGCATAATGTGAACTTTAGCTCATACTGTTTGGCATAATGAGATTTTTGTCTCATAGGGTGCTGCATAATGTTATTTTTTTTTAACTCATTCTGTGCATTTTGTGACTTTTGGATCACTCCATTGTCATAATGTGAATATTTGCTTATACTGTGTGGCATAAGGTGTACAGGTTTTTCAATAGAAAAAGGGGCCCTCTTGTTATGGTGCATAATGTGTTTAAGGGAGGTGGCCCATACTCAGTGTCCCACGGCGGGAGGGGCAGTTGGGAGACCCCCTGTCACCTTCCTATCTCTATCTCCCCAGCCCCACAGGCTGCAGAATAGACGCTGTGCGCATGCGCCTATTCTGCAGCCTGAGGGGCTGAGGACACAGCCAGCAGCTCAGAGAGCCACTAGCCATGCCCCCACAGTGGCGAAAATGGGGCATGGCCTAGTTGAAATAGGCCACGTCCCCTTGTCACTAGGCCACGCCCCCAAAAAATCGGCCGCGCCTCTCGCGCGCAACAGGTCCATCTTTGGAATTTTTGGAAGAAAAAGAATGTCTGTTGCTGGTGCACCAAGGATTAAAGATACAATAAGATTTAACTTTTATTAGAAATTGTTAAAAGATTGTGAAATAAAACACATAAACATGTACATAGACACAGACTAGTGAAAATAAAAAAGGATAAGAATCCTTATTCAGTTGAGCTCCCGATATATTCTTTAGTTTGTCGGACAAATCAATATATTATCACAGATCCCCCAGTGTGTATGCAGCAATGTCCAAGGGGAAAACCCTGTTGGAAATGCTGGAGGTCCCACAATATAAAGTTTATGCTGTATGTGCGTTTAACCTGCTAGATATCTCCCATTTAGTCACTCTACCATGAGAGGGGATTGATATCTATTGCAGGAAGAAACTTTTAGAAGCAGAAAACGGCGTCCTATGTATGGATTCTAGACATTTGGTGCAGTGTGCGGCTAGTGTTTTTCTGTCACCTGCCCAGGGTCTGATGCTAGCCCTCTTGGACTGTCAGCCGTGGTTCTAAATGCAGCAGCGTCTGAGGGTTATACCCATGCGGCTTCTATACGTATGCCTGTGCAGAACTCTGCAATACAGGCTGCCTGTGTGTGGTGGGCTGTCCAGCGTTTAGACACCACACTTTCTGGCAGGGGGTTCCGTGTACAGCGGAGACCCGTCAGCGCATCATACAATAATCAAAATACATTTGTATGTGGGGAGGGGGTATCGGGAGTCAAAACTGATGTGCAGTCGGCGCACGCTTCGCAAGAGCTTCCTCAGGGTCCTGCAATAGATATCAATCCCCTCTCATGGTAGAGTGACTAAATGGGAGATATCTAGCAGGTTAAACGCACATACAGCATAAGGAAGCAGTATGAAATCCCGGCGGTCGGGATCCCGGCGTTCAAAATCCCGACGCCGGAATCCCGACCGACGAAATCTATATAACCATCAATATATAGAGCGCACTCACCAGACTTATTTGAAGATCTTTAAAAGCAAAAAACTTTAATAATCCATTTAAAAGTTCAGTACATAGTCATAGTCGACGTTTCGGGTCTACAGCTGACCCTTTTTCAAGACATAGCAAATGCTTGCATCCTGGAAACAGCTTAAAATACAGACCCCCCCCCCCTGGGTCACACTACATACTCTAGGACTCCACCCAATCTGGCAATCTGGGGTCCTTAACCAATCCTCAAGTCAATAACAAAGCATACCAACCCCTGTAAGGATTAACACATACATGTATAATCATCTCCTTAGCGAGTAGAATGTGTTAAGTACAAAGTGCAGCGCCGTACTCAGCGTGCGTTCCAATATTCTGGAAGTGACACAGCGTCTCCTTCCGTTTTCTCACTAGTATGCGTTCCACCATGCCGGAAGTATAGGGGCGGTTCATGCTGTGACTCTGTGCGGTCCATCTGCGTGTCACAGCTCCGGACTCTTATTTTAAGCTGATTAGGTTTTTTTTGGATAGACAAAAAAGACGATGTGGGTGTTGGAGACATACTAGTATTGTGTTGGCATACAAATTAAGGTACACGTAATGGTGTTTATACAGATGGGGCATGTCTCCTCTTTGCAGGGGATGGCGATGGCAACGCCAGCCGCCATCCCCCGCCAGCCGCCATCTGTACAGCGAAAAGGGGACGCGCTTCCATCGCTTCCCCCGGGTCACCGCCGGCTTGTCGGTGTGGGGCATTAAACAAATGCTCTTTAGACCTAATAGCATTAGTCATTGAAGAGGTTGGGGACGGGTTGAAGGTTAAAACCGAAATTAGGGAATTAGAAAAAGGATCCCTTCAGGTGCTGAAAAATGAAAAAAGTGAGGACTGGATTACCAGGCTGCAGGAATTAGTGGATAAATATAAAACAGATTTGGTAGCCTTTAAAAGAAAAAAGTTAGAACAGGTGGAAAATGACTACAAGCAGCATACTGTATATCAATGGCTTGCTGGGGATGGCGAACGGCCAAAATCCAATAGGACTAGGTTCAACAGAAACCGCAAGGTGCAGTATAGAACCTATGAACAAGATCACTTTAACTCCAATTCCTCCTCAGACGCAGAGTCTTACGATACCCTGCCACCTACAGGCTCCTCTACATCCTCTTCAGTCTTTTTTAGGCCATGATTTGGGCCTTCATCGGGAAGGCCTAAGTCCAAGAATAGACCGCACCCGAGGCGTGGTGGCTGGAAGAGGAAGAGGTCGCCCAAGGGGCAGGAGAACAGGGAGGAATTAATATTTAACCTTTCGTCCCATAGCCTTACCACTACTGAAAGATCATTACTGACGAAGGGGCTATCTTTTATCCCTACGAATATCCATGACCCTTTCCAATGGTCAATTGACCACTATAAAAATGGATGCAAACTTAGATTGCGAGAATTTTTTGACAATCAAGCGGTCCCCAATCCGCAACAAAAAATAGAACAAAAACAGCACATTTCACCCAATTTCAACCAACCCCAGTCTGAAAACCTTTTTAAGGGTAGTGGAACATGAAAACAAAATATGCACTCAGGATAATAAGAAAAATCATTTTGACAATTTAAATATTGCTGAAAGACAGGCTTTAAAAAGTCTAAAAATGAAATAGTGATCCGCAACGCCGACAAAGGCGGCGGTTCTACAGGACTTTTCAGCTTATCATAGAGAAATCTCGCATCAGTTGGCTGATCGATACACTTATCAGAAAGTGACCACTAATCCGATGCTGTCCACTAAGAGGGAAGTGGACGCCTTGATCACCTTATCCTGTGCACAAGGCTAGATTGATGAGGATGAGAAAAACTTCCTAACGGTTGAACAGCCAGTGTGCCCAGTGTTGTACACACTGCCGAAGGTGTACAAGACACTGGTAGATCCACTGGGTCGTCCGATTATCTCTGCCAGGGGTTCTGTGCTTCAGCCCCTGGCGAGATATTTTTTATTATCAACTTCAACCTTTGGTCCAACAGACTTCAACTTACCATAAAGATACAGGCCATCTCTTAAAGGCAAGAGAAAGGAAGACACGCACAAGGCGAGTCGAGCAGCGCTTATAATGATTGACAATACCAGATGATTGGAAAAGTATAACAATTTTACTTAATAAAATAACATGAAATTACAATAGTACATTAAAACAATATAACATGATAGGGTGGGGAATAAAAAGTAAACTGGAATGAATAGTTAAAACAATAGCCACGCCTCAGTGGATATGTCTGAAAAAAATGATTGAAAGTGATCACTTTTGGGGACAGGTAAGTGCACGTTACCAATTGATGAGTTCAGATTCTTTCTGAGTGTAACAGAGCTGGGTTCTTGGTTAGTTTCACGGCGGCAGCATGGTCGCCCGCTACTTCCGGGTTCGGCGCTCGGAAAACTATCTAAAATAAAGTCCATGCCAGCGGGAATTGGTTCATACCCCCACTATCCACGTTGGCATGGAGTTGATTTTAGATAGCGTGGCGAGCGTGGCGAGCGTAGCGTGGGCGAGCGAAGCGAGCCCCGCAAGGGGACACAGACGCTGCTGCGACTGAGACGCTGCCGCCGTGAAACTAAACAAGTACCCAGAGCTGGTGTCCTCACGATGTTTGCGGCGGAGTGGAATGCCGCTGGAGGTATTGTCACTCACTTGGATTTTTTCAGTCCTCTTTTTGGGGTGAGGGATAGATGTTAACTTGAATCACCGGAGGAATCCTTGGAGCGATGCACCCAGTTGGTGTTACAGCAGAGGAGTGAAGATAGGCTTCCGTGCACAATTGAAATTCTCACTGGTGTAGATGATATGTGGAAACCATGATAGTCACCTGGAGATGCTGTGCACGGTGTCCGCCAATAATTTGGAACAGAGAAATGGGTTTGGAGATGAGCAATGTCCACAACAAGTAAAGACTCCACAACAATATCCAGAGGCTGGGTTCTGTCACCTAACGCGTTTCACTGCATCCTGCAGCTTTATCAAAGGTGTTTTGACTGTGTACCTGGCTCAGGTATATATACCCTACTTAATGAGAGAATCGATACACCTGTGAGGTCCAATCATCAATACAATTTTGTAAACCATACAACAAAATAATATAGGAATAAGGAGGCAGACATAAATCACCATAAATAGTGTACATGTTTAATTCATAATAAAAATTCATACAGAAACTCTTTATTTAAAGATATCAGCCCCGATCACGTGATCGGAGTAAGGGGCGATCCATAAGCGGATGTCAGTCTGTATGGCACCATTATATTCATATTATGCCATGAATCATGAATAATACTAAATTTAGAGTGAGTATAATTTATAGAGAATGGTATATAGTATATGCATCAAAAGATATATATATATATATATATATAAATGGAAAGCAAATGCGTTCCATATGGGACAAAAGAACTATTTCCGCCCTCATCCCGGAAGTGAACGGGGAGCTCGGCGGCATTCTGTGTAGAGCAGTGTTTTTCAACCACTGTGCCGTGGCACACTAGTGTGCCTTGAGCTGCTCCCAAGTGTGCCCCCAGATCTACAGATGCCCAAACCAGTTTATAGCCACCGCCAGTTCAACTGTTATTTACTGGTCTCTTTTTTTTTTTCATGTAAAGGGTCAATGTATTTTAGTTTTGTTACCTGTGGGGACCAGTGTGATTGTTTTTTATATGGAGGCATATAGGTTTGGATTTTTCCTGTGGGGGCCAATGTGTTTTGCCCTGTGGGGATCTCATGGTGTGCCTTGGCAATCTGAAAAATCTTATTTAGTGTGCCGCAAGGTAAAAAGGTTGAAAATCACTGGTGTAGAGAGAAGAGAGAGACAAATAGACCAATCATGGCGCTTGTGATGATGTAATCGGTCACCTGTTCGTCATGTGACCATGGGTATGGAACTGAGTGTGACGTGGTTAGTCACATGTGTGTCACATGACCGCCACTGAAACTCCCTGGAACGCATATGCGTTCCAGAGATGTCACGTAATTAAAACTATACATACTATTGAAAATGAATATAGATCATATAAGCTTTTTTATGCGACCTGTATGTAAGTAAATTAAACCTCAGAAGGATATAAATGTAAATAATGTCAGTTTACGTGTCTATGTTTATAAATATTTTTCATAAATCCCAAAGTGGCAACCTGTATAGTAACAATATATAATTAATGAGATATGTTAAAAAAGAGTATATCTGAATATAATTTATTTTTATCCGGATAGAGACCCATTCCTTTGATCATGATCATATATATCACGTTTCCCGTTGTTATATGTATGTACACATTCTATGATCAACCACACATATATGTTCTAAGATACCTCAACACCTGCATATTGATACTGATGTTATTATACATTATTTTTATATATATATCAAGAGATGTACATAGTATGCACATATGTAGTTGTCTAAATATTGGAACCGCAGATCCTTCATATTCTGATAGACAACAGCAGCAATTGTATCATGTTACAGCTAGACGGTTCCATCGCCTCATTGAGGCCCCTTGGAAACAGACAATCCATTTTGAAAGTCCAAAAGATTTCTTGTTTACACAGGGTACGGAATCTGTCACCACCCCTTTTAGTGGGTGGTACGTGTTCAAGTCCTGTGAGTTTTAAATATTTAGGATTGCTCTCATGGTGTTCGGCAAAGTGCCGTGATACGCTATGGAGTAGGGAGCCCTTAATAATGTTATGACGGTGTTCGAGGAATCTAGTCCTCAGAGACCGTGTAGTACGACCTACATATTTTTAATCACAGGTGCAGGTTAAAAGGTAAATAGTGAAAGATGTATTACAATTAATGAACCCCTGAATCTTAATATTCTCTGTGGGTGTTTTTATCAACATCAATTTGTTGGTAATAAAATTACAGGTGATACATTGATTACCCCCACATTTGTAACAACCCATTGGTTTAGCTGGGAACCAGTCTGATGATGGGGCCGATGGTTTGAATGGTACTTGGGGACATTTCAAACAGCTCGGAGCTAGCAGATTTTTTAGTGATTTATTTTTTCTAAAGATAAAGGAAGGCTGGGGTGGCAATATTTCTCTCAAGAGAGGATCTTGTTTCAATATTGAATGTTTTTTTCTTATAATTTTTTTGTATATCCTGATAATCTCTATTAAAGGTAGAGATAAAGGAGATACAGTTTTCCCTGGTAGGGAAGGGATCTCTTGGTCGTTTGTCACATAGGAGAGTGTTTCTGTCTCTCTCTCTACTGGACCTATACGCTTCCTGAACCAATTGGGGAGGATACCCACAGCTCTGAAATGCAGTTATGAGACCATTAGCTTGATGGTCAAAAGTTTCAAGTTCGGAACAGTTGCGTCTAAGGCGCAACATCTGTCCCTTGGGGATATTTTTCACCCAAGGTGGATAATGAGCACTCTTAAAGTTTAGATACGAATTAGTATGTGCACCAGCAGAATTTATAATAATTAATTTTATTATTAGGTACTGCTTGGCACTCAGTGGTACACGTCAGTGCACCAGCAGCATGGAATTCTTTTTTACAGTCCCACGCAGCACAAGTATTTTTTAATTAAATTATATATAGCAGCCTAGTATGTGTTAGGCGCCGTCCTGGGCGCCGCCGCCATCCGGGTCCCATTGCAGCTCCTGCGCTGCCGGGACGGCGGCCATCTTCTTCTGGCGCACGTCAGTCGGAAGCATCGGGGAAGTTGCTAGGCAACGCCCCGAACTTCTGACGCTGCCGTCTGTGCAGGGGGAAGACCCTGCCGGATGGACCGGACGTTACGTCACCACAGGGGGCGGCAAATTCAAATAAAAGCCAGAGTCTCTGACATACAGGCGCCGGTTATAGCGTCTTGTCAGTTGTGCTCAAGTCGTGTTCCTGGTCCTGGATCCTGCTGGGAAGTTTCCTTGTCCTGCTAGTTCCGTGCTACAGTTGTTCCTGGTGTCCGTGGGCAGCCTTGCTTCTGGAGTTTGCAGTCCTTAGAAGTTTGGAGATCCTTGTCTGTGGTCCTATCACCTCCCAGATAAGTCAGGGGTAACCCTGCGTATTCCTCCTGCTGTGTCTTTATTTTGTATACCATCTTCTGAGCATTGTTGCCATTGTCTTTATATATCATCTTCTGAGCATTGTTGCCATTGTCTTTATATATCATCTTCTGAGCATTGTTGCCATTGTCTTTATATATCATCTTCTGAGCATCGTTGCCATTGTCTTTATATTTCATCTTCTGAGCATTGTTGCCATTTTCTTTATATACCATCTTCTGAGCATTGTTGCCATTGTTTATATTTGTTAGTACCACCGTCACGCATTGTTGCGTCCAACCAGAAGTTATCTCCTTGTGTTGTTACCACTTGGGGGTTCCGGGGACCCCTAACCTTGTGTGGGCTTTAGTTAGCTGTCCCCTTGCTCTCCTCTGGCCTTGGTGGGCGTGTTGTCTCTCTCAAGACCAGGTGGCATCGGGGTTGGAGCTGGACTAACCGGCTCCTTCGGATGCGGCTATTATTGGCGAAGGCTAGTTACCCACACGTCCGCCAACCCAAGCTCGAGGCAACAGAGGTAGGGCAGGATAGGTGGTCCTCGGATCCTTACAGTATGTAGTTGTATTAGGTAGGTACACTTAGGCAGTAGCACTGCCAGTGGCAACAGTGGACTGAGTAAATAATACTGGCAACCTCTATTCACACAGTATTCAGTGCAGGCAGCACCAGTGGACTATATATAATTAAATTAATTAAGTATTAATAATATAGCAGCCTAATAGGTAGAGAAACTAAACTACTAGGTAGGTAGGCAGTAGCACTGCCAGTGGCCACCACAAAAGGTAGTTACACAGCACCAGTAGCAGACTATTATGCACCAGCAGAATATATAATTAATTTTATTATTAGGTACTGCTTGGCACTCAGTGGCACACGTCAGTGCACCAGCAGCATGGAATTATTTTTTATAGTCCCATACAGCACAAGTATTATTTTTTAATTAAATTATATATAGGAGCCTAGTATTTAGTTGTACTAGGTAGGTACACTTAGGCAGTAGCACTGCCAGTGGCAACAGTGGACTGAGTAAATAATACTCTATTCACAGTATTCAGTGCAGGCAGCACCAGTGGACTATATATAATTAAATTAATTAAGTATTAATAATATAGCAGCCTAGTAGGTAGATAAACTAAACTACTAGGTACACTAGGTAGGCAGTAGCACTGCCAGTGGCCACCACGAAAGGTACTGTAGTTACACAGCACCAGTAGCAGACTATTATGCACCAGCAGAATTTATAATAATTAATTTTATTATTAGGTACTGCTTGGCAGTGGCACATGTCAGTGCACCAGCAGCATGGAATTATTTTTTACAGTCACACGCAGCACAGGTATTATTTTTTAATTAAATTATATATAGCAGCCTAGTATGTACTAGGTAGGTACACTTTGGCAGTAGCACTGCCAGTGGCAACAGTGGACTGAGTAAATAATACTGGCAGATTCAGTGCAGGCAGCACCAGTGGACTATATATATAATATAATTAATTATTAATATAATATATAATATTTCAGCACAGCACCAGAGGTAGGCCCAGCACAGAGGAGACAGTAGTACTACAAGTACACAGTTAGACTGTCCTCCTTGCTAGGGAGATCCCACCCTAAGCAGAGAGGAGAACAGAGTACATAGCAGCACTGAGGGAGACAGCCCCAGCGAATAAAATAATTACAGCACAGCACACCAGAGGTAGACCGCACAGAGGAGACCGTAGTACTACAAGTACACAGTTAGACTGTCCTCCTTGCTAGGGTGATCCCACCCTAAGCAGAGAGGAGAACAGAGTACACAGCAGCACTGAGAGAAACAGCCCCAGCGAATAAAATATTGCGTTCAAGTTTAAGCCCCAGCAGCAGCACCAACACACCCTCTCCCAACCCACTACTAGACTGGAGTGAAGATGGCGGGCGTGGCAGCCACGATTTAAAGCCTCGCGAAATCCGGTGCCGGGCGATGACGTTCTGCCCACGCGGACGGACCCGAGTCAGGCGTGAATCTTCGAGCGCTGCTCGGAATGATGACATCCGTGGGGGCTCGGATCTCTGGAATCCGAGTTTGCACATCTCTAGTAAATATATAAAATTACCGTGAGCATATTATTCAAGTAGAAAAACAATCAAAAACGAATAACAAAACTCAGATCTTTTTTGTTCTTTCAAATTCTACAGGTTCGTTTGGAAGTGTTGTTGGAATTTGAAGGTGTTGAATTGATACTTTTGGCTACTTCATGCACTAAAAGGCCCTGCAATGTCTGAAACAATGGATTTAATAAAGATATCTGAGTTTGATAAATCACGTGGTGTGTGCTTACCAACATATATGATGCATATGGATTTAGACAAAGCTGTTCATAGACTTGAACAAAAACACATACAAATACGTCAGCAGCTTCCTAGAGGACCAAACTACTCCATGAGAAGTGAACTGAAGAGGCTGAAGAGTCACTGGTCTGGAGAACAATTTTCAGGATGGACCCCTAAAGAGCTGGCATCTGCTGGTTTCTTCCATACTGGTGTGGAAAACAGCTGCCAGTGCTTTTGCTGTGGGCTGGTACTGTGCAAGCAGTCATTAAGTGCTACCCCAATGGAGAAACATAAACAATTTAACCCTAACTGTGCCTTTATTCAGGGCAATGATGTTGGTAATATATCAAAGTATGATGTTCGGGTGAGGTCTCAAGAGATTAGTCTGACGAACCTCAAGGAATCAGTGGAAAATGAAGAGGTCAGACTGAATTCCTTTACCCACTGGCCTGTATATGCTTTAACAAAGCCCAACGCCCTGGCACAGGCTGGATTTTTCTTTACAGGTAATGTGACAATAAATCAAGCGGGTGATTCAGTTATCCCATAGTAGCTTGGTGCATTATACTTCTGTTCAACTTCTAATAATGACAGTTAATAGTAGCGATAAAATCACACATCTGTTAGGAAACATAACTTCTAAGGCTATTAGAAAACCTTGGGGCTTATTGTATCAGCCACCAAATGAAGCATTGCCATTAATTAAATATGAAATAAAGAAGAATAGAAAGAAGTTGTGTCTTTTAAATATATAACACGGATTGGATTCATTAGGACCGCAGTTCACTTGCATAAGCTGTTGGTCAATTATTATTATTGGATTAAACCTAAAAGTATGTGTTTTTACATTGAATCTCTTAACTTTAATAAATCTTTTATTGTAAAGAAATGAAACATTTTATCATACCCAAACAAAGATGCCCATCCTCATTGCCAGCTCTATTTTTTGCTGCACTGGCATTGTTTCTCTTCTTCGTACATTATCCGACTCACCCAAGCTTCCTCGAGTCTTGCCTGCATGTTACAGGCAACACTACTGCAGAGTTTTTGCCATGTAATGATGATATGTTTATGATAGGTATGTCCTGGCAAGCCTGGGCAAATATGTAGACTCTGAATACTTGCCATCAACCATTTATGGTTCTAAGCCAGTGGTTCCCAACCCTGGTCCTCAAGTACCCAAACAGCGCACATTTTCCAGATCACTCGACAGAGGCACAGGTGCACTCATTATTCACTGACACATTTTCAAAGATCAACAGGTGGAGATAATTATTTCCCTTGTGATTCTTTGTGGAGACCTGGAAATCATGCACTGTTGGGGGTACTTGAGGACCAGGGTTGGGTACCACTGTTCTAAGCCATTGATGGTCTATGAATTATGTCAAATATTTTTACTATCGTGGGTGGCAAACCAAATGGTTTTCCACCATCAATGGTAACCGTGGGCCCAATTTTGTTTTGGTTTTCTGTTTAATGAGGGCAGCAGTACAAAGATGCTAGATTTTCATTCATCAGCCCTAAACAGCACCACACTCAAGCTGGCCATGCACTGCCAATTTGCCCATATTTCACCCAATTCCAACGAATCAGGCTGAGAAATCAGGTGAAAATGACCAAATGGGATGTGCTTGACATCTCATCTGATCTGATGCAGAGTCCCATGCGCATCTGAGTCAGAGGTTGCCTGCATGCATGGCCTACAGACAGCAGGATTGCATGCGATATATCACATACAAAAGCACAGCATTTGATAAATCCCATGCAATCCTGCTGCCCAGAAAGGTCCCAGGTGCCTCAAGGGCAATCAGCTGGGACTTCTCTGAGAGAAGTCACAGTAATGTATGGCCACCTTTACTCACAGTGTTTTGCAGTGAATGCACAAAAAATCAGATGATAAAACCATTAACGGCCCTATACTGAATAGTTACCTACCATTTATGTCTTGTACCACCCTTGTCATCAAAGATGGACACACCAATGGCTATCATGACTAGTGGCACTTCACACAGCAGCTCTTCCATCCCTTTGTGTTCTCCCTTCTTTGATGATTTTCCTAATCCATTGCTGCACTTAATAGATTGGCAGTGAGGCACTGGGCTGTGACACCGTAACCCATACATGTGAACCCATAACTTGCATACATCCAATTCAGAGAGGACAGTGCCGATATGAGGGATTTTGATTGGTGTCTCCAGGACAGTCAGAAGGTGTTTCCAATCAATAAGTGCACCATTAGTGTTGCACTTATAGTGGCAGGTGTTTTTAAGGAAGTGGTTGGGGTGGCCCATTGCATTGGAACCACATAATTGGCCACAGAGCAATCTAGAATGCATTCATGTGATGAGACATGCCTCTTATAAAAGGTGAATACTGTAACACTACCCCAACTACAAGAAAAAAGTTGGTTGGTATGTCATAAACCAGTGCTACACCAGTGACACCACACACAGCTCTTCCTACCACTACCAACATTATGACATTGTTTAATAAGCCCCTAAAACAGTGACTTCCCTAAGTGACCATCCAAAATTTGTAGTGTCCATATATAAAATAAACTGTAATGGTATAATACAATATTAAACCTACACAAATTATTACCCTGTTGAACTGGATGGAGATTTTGTATGGGTCAAATATTTTTTTTTGTACATGATAACAGTTTATCCTCTATGTAATGCACTATTCACTTTTCAACATAGTCCCCATCCCTTTCCAAGCATGTACGCTTACGCTTGACGAGTCGGGCAAACCCGTTGGACAAGAAATCTGGTGGTTCTTGTCAACACCAGGACTGAACGGTAGCTTTCACCTCATCAGAGTTGAACTGTTGAACTGCAAGCACTGCAACCCTCTTCCCAAAGATGAAAGAGCACCTTGGGGTCAACACTTCAACTCTGATGATGAGGTGAAAGCTGCCATTCAGTCCTGGTGTCGACAACAACCACCAGTTTTCTTCTCCGACTGGCTTGCCCAACTCGTCAGGCACTGGCGCATATGCCTGGAAAGGAATGGGGACTACCTTGAAAAGTAAATAGTGCATTACATAGAGGATAAACTGTGTTGTCTTGCACAAAAAAAGTTTTCAAACTTACTGTATAGCCATGGAGGCATTACTTTACACCGCAGCCTCGTATATACTGTATACAGTAATGTACAAGGGATAACAGCTATAATTATAGAATTTACCATAATCTTTTGCTATAATTCACTAAGGGATAAGAGACAACGTCCAATGTTTCTCATGTGGTGGATGTCTGGGGAACTGGGAAGAAGATGATGACCCTTGGAAAGAACACGCAAAGTGGTTTCCTGAGTGAGTAATTCACCCACTCCTGTGATATAATCCTATTTTATATTAATACCCATAAATATTTCCTGATTTTATGTTAAATAAATATTTTTAGCTTGAGGACAATTGCTGGTTTAAAATATTAAATGCTTTACTGTTCTGTCTACTAAGAAGATGTACATGTCACGTTAAATTTATATTTTGTAGTCTAATGAAAGTTATTTTGTGAAATAACTAATTGCAGCCTATAGCAATTATTGTTTACATAGTTGTATATGGAGAGATTTGCTTGTCAGCCAAGTGCTTTCTATGTACAGCCATTGCAACAGTGACCCCTGCAAATCAAAAAAGGGTATTACACCCTAGAAACATTCTTACAGAATGAAAACTAAATATTCTAATCTAGTATTTATACTTTACAATATGTAATTTCACACAATGGGGCAGATGTATTAAGCTTTAACAAGAGATAAATATAAGGGTGATAAGGAGAGATAAACGTGCAGCCAATCACCTGCTAACTGCCATGTTACAGCCTGTGTTTGAAAAACAGTCAGTAAGGAGCTGATTGGCTGGACGTTTATCTCTCCTTATCACACTTGCATTTATCTCTTGTTAAGGCTTAATACATCTGCCCCATTATATTTTAAAATCAATATTTGCAAATTCACTATGTTTAACTAACAGTTTCAACTATTTCCTTTATGGTACCAATATTAAAAAAAATATCTTTTTTTTTCTTATTTAATTAAAGGTGCTCATTTCTCCAGAGCAAAAAAACTAGAGATGAAATTGACCAGTATATTTCAAGTTACTGTGGATTCAGAGGAATAATGGTAAATTTCAGATAACATTAAAAACCTGAGAATATCTTTTATTTTTCTAAAACTAATAAATTAAGCAGAAATTGTAATAAGCAGTTTTGATGTTACGTAGTTAATATGTCGATGTAAAATGTTAGAACTGGAATGTCAACATGTAAAGAATGTGAACACTAACACATTGTCGGAATACGGCCAAAGCAGAAATAGCTTGTACCCAGTACTATTTTTCTGGAAAAATAGGTTCAGGAACTCCAGGTCTGGGAGTGGATCAATTAAATTTAAAAAAAAAACATATATAAAAAGGAAGAGAGAGAGAAATATGTATATATTGTATTTAGAAACAAAGGCACTCACAGGTGACTTTAAAATAAAACTTATCTTATAAAAAGTACATTTTCAGTTCCTGATGATGTCATATTTAATTAGAGGTTCAGGAACTGAGTTCCTGCTGGTTCCTGCTGTAAAATAGCACTGCTTGTACCACAGCATCTAATTACTGCATCCAAGCACAGATGGTGTAATGGTTAGCATTACTGCCTCACAGCGCTAAGGTCATGGGTTCGATCCCCACCATGGCTCTAACTGTGCGGAGTTTGTATATTCTCCCCGTGCTTGCGTGGGTTTACTCCGGGTACTCCGGTTTCCTCCCACAATCCAAAAATATACAGATAGGTTAATTGGCTTCCAACAAAAGTTAACCCTAGAATGTCTGTGTGTGCATGTACATGTGGTAGGGAATATAGATTGTAAGCTCCACTGGGGCAGGGACTGATGTGAATGTTCAAATATTCTCTGTTAAACGCTGCGGAATATGTGTGCACTATATAAGAAACTGTAAATAAATAAACAATAGCCGGAGGCACTAGTAAAATAGCAATGTAATAGTGACATTAGCACCAGTACCACAACTAAACCATTAGCACTACAGATAATTCATAAAAAGCAACGGAGGCCCAAATGCTCATTGAGCCCCCCGTGGTGATAGAGCCCCCAGACGTTTGCCGTTTCACATGGTACCAATTTAAGGGATCTATCACGGCGTCTAATTGGTGCAGGGACATGGTCTATAAGGATATATCGTAAGGATACCACACTATGACATGCAGAAAGTGGTCACTGTTTTTACTTTCAAGGGCACTCTTAATTGAGATGGGTAGCCATTCGTTCCCTAATGGTCCGGTCCCTCTTGCCGACATAGCTGTAGCCACAAGGGCACGTCAAAAGATATATTACAAATTTGGTCGTACATGTCAGACTATGTTTTATAAAATACTTTTTGCCGGACAGAGGGTGGCAGAAAAATTAGGATGCTGTCATAGATCTACAAGTGAGACATCCTAGACACTTAAAACAACCATTTTTACGTGCCATAAAGGTGTTAGTATGCACCTGACTACTGGTCAACCCAGTGATATCTGTACGTACCACCCAGTCAAAGATGTTAGAACCACGTTGGTAACATGGCATTAACCTATCTTCGGTCAAGTCTATCTTGGGGTCAGCCATAATTATGGGCCACCACTTCTGGACAATTCTGTTAATGTCATTACTCTGGGTATTATAGTGATTTACTCACGGTAAACGTCCCCCAGATGATTTCTGGGGTTGTACCCTGAGCAAATCACATCTGTCTCTGGCCATGGCCTTGTCTCTAGCGGCTAGCACTGAGGCTCTATCATAGCTGTGTTCAATTAATTTAGATACCATCATGTCCATCTGCACATCTGCATCAACATCGGAACTACAGATCCTCCTTACCCGCAAAAATTGTGAGTAAGGGAGACCATACTTCAGCGAATAAGGATGGAAACTATTCGCATGAAGTATGGTATTCTGATCTGTAGGCTTAGTAAAAAGATCAGTTAGAATAGCTCCCTCATGTACAGTAAACTTAACATCAAGAAAATGGAATAATGGATAGGTCCCTGCGCTTCCGCTGCCTTTGGACTCGAATCAGTTGTATGTAACACCAAACATACACATAAACAACATATAGCCAAACAATACTGACAAATCCTTGGCGCAGAAATTGATCCTCTCTTATCGTTTCTTATTGGTTGTACCCAAAACGAAAGAGAGATAAAGCCACAATAGTGTAATACAGTAAAAACCATTAAAACATATGTTGCTTCAATATCCAATGATAGTTGAGACTCGTACCCTTAAATTTAGTCTACTTTTCAGGGTAGACTATAATCGCATCCAGAGGGGGCGGTAACGTCACCAACAGTTCTATACAACTTCAATCCTCGTTGTCACATGTAATAAAATAAAAGAGCTGGTATGGTGAAGTACCGCTTTTTATTCACAAAATATTTACAATAAAAACAAGGTTAGCCACAACTGACTCTCACCGAGTGATGTTGTCTACAATTAAAAGGTAGACACATAGGTAGATGTTGATCACAACAAACAGGCATCCCTGGAAGCTGGTCACCCGGGTCAGTCAGTAGGTCACCTTGTCCTCTGCACCACCAACGCGTTTCGAAACCACAGGGGTTTCTTTTTCAAGGTATGCAGGGGAAAGGTGCTCAGTCCCGTATTTATACCCCTATTGGGGAGAACCTAATGCCAGACACAGATCATCCTATCCATCTAATCCCGGATTCCCCATAGTAACATACATCCCCGACAGCTCCGCATTTTGCTTATTACTGCGTCCATATGGTTCTAATTGCGGTAAATTTCTCTCGCGGCTTTACTTCCGGCTTCCGGTATTTACCCGGAACCGAATGTGATGTATGCGGTCCATCTGTATGCCATCCTGACCGTCCGCGATTCCACTTCCGGCTTCCGGTATTCACCCGAAACCGGATATGACATCTGCGGTCCACCTATACGCCGTCCTTCGTGTCAGTGGTTCTTTCTGTCAGCTTTCTCGGCTCCTGATTGGCTGCTAGGCGGCCAATAGAATCATTTGGATGAGAGGCTCGGAAGATGAAACATCTTTGTGCCTCTCAAAGTCCATCAGGTACCGACGGCAGAGACGGCAGAGACAGAAAAGATGTTGGGATCTTCGCCAGAGGACCTGGGTGAGTAGGATTTCCTTCCACAGGTCCCCCATGGATTTCTTCGGATCCAGGACCCCGGACTCTTCAGCCCTGGAGCCCCGGATCAGGACCAGCCCCGGAACCAAGCCACCGGACCGGACCCAGGGACCTACCGACGGGCTCAAGATAGGTAAGTATCAGTATGTGTGGGCTTTGTATGTATTAAATTTTTATTTTAAATGGGTATCAGTGTGTTTATTTAACTATTTCTTTTACTGTGGAACTACAAGTGCCAGCGGGCCTTTTAATGCCCCACATGCTGGGACTTGTGGTTTTTCAAGTCCCAGCATGCGGGGGAGGCTTGCTGGGACTCATACTTCCACGGTATAAGATAATAGTTTTTCATCTATTTTTTTACACCAGTATCAGCTCGACGCCCACCGCCCAGGGTCATCGAGGACAGCCCTGGGCTTCAGCATGGGCAGGTAAGTTCTGGAGGGGGGGACCCCTTCTTTGGGGGGATCCCCACTCCCCAGGACCCCTGCCCATGCTGACTGGTCAGGGGGTGAATGCTTTGGCCGGGGGGACTTGTACAAAAAGTCTCCCCCCGTCCGGGGCATTACCCTGCTGGCTGGTTGGGCCCGGTGCTGGTTCTTGAAATACGGGGGACCCCTAGTCATTTTGTCCCCCGTATTTTGGGAACCAGGACCGGCCCTAGAGCCTGGTGCGGGTTTTATAAAATCCAGGGGACCCCAACTTGGTTGTTCCTGTGATTTTATGAAACAAGGACCGGCTCTTTGAGCCCGGGGCTGGTTATGCTCAGGAGGCGGGACCCCACGCCGTTTTTTTTCCATTTTTTTTATTTAACCCTATTTTTGGACAGAACAATGCACAGATCACAATGATCTGTGCATGGTTCTGTCAAATTCGCCAGCCAGAACCTAGTCTAATTTTTTTGCGATTTTTGGTAACCTTTACCAAAAATCACACCCTATTACATGTGCGAGTTAGATGCTTTCCAATGAGAAAACATCTGGATGCGAATTGAAGTGTGACAAAAAATCGCCACTTCAAAATGTGCAATTTCGCAGCAAAAACTGCACCCTATTACATTTCGCCCAAAGTAGCTGATCAGAGTTGTTGTTGTGCTTATGGCAGAAGCAGAGTGGTAGTGCAGGCAGAGGCTGAGCGCCTCTTCAGCCCGGCGCCTCCCTGCACCGCAGGAGCCGCTGAGTGGGTAGCGCCGGCCCTGATCATTGGTGAGGCTACATATGACAGACTATGGGTGAAATTTAATAGGATTAGAGATTCAGAAAGTGAGAGACTTGGTAAGAAATCTCCAGTTTTTTTCAAAGCGGCAATCTTTTACACTCCAAATCAAACTGGTTTTGAAGGGTAAATGATTGCCGCTTTAAAAAAACTGGAGATTTCTTAGGAAATCTCTCATTTTCTGTATCTCTCATCCTATTAAATTTCCACCATTATGTGGATAAAATGTTTGTAATCAATTAATAAAGCAGAATAACTAATGTATAATCAATTTCTGTATGACATGTATTATGTAAATGCTGACAAAATACAATTTTTGAATAGTCCATCCAACAGGAATCAAGATTATCTATATCTTGAAACATTGTATTGCCTGAATCAGTAATATCCTATTACTGTACCTAACCTATGGTCAGTGACTCCCACAAATTGTAGTTTGTCTATATGTTTTTGAGATATTGTTTATCTCTTAGGGCAGTGGTTCTCAACCTCGGTCCTCAGGACCCCCCAACAGTGCACGTTTTCCAGGTCTCCACAAAGAATCACAGTTGAAATAATTAGCTCCAGCTGTGATCTTTTAAAATGTATCAGTGAATAATGAGTGCACCTGTGCACCTGCCGGGTGACCTCGGGGGGTCCTGAGGACCGAGGATATGAACCACTGTCTTATGGGGTTTAGACAGTATGACAGCATTGCACCAACAGAAGTCATCTTCCACTTACTTGTCTTGATATATTGCATTATGTAAATGTTTATTTTGTTTCAGGGTGTATCCTTCACAGATGTTCTGGACAAACCATCACTATCAAGAATAGGTAAGTGCTAATGACAAGTATAAAATGGGATCACTAGGTCCTACAGCCAGCAGGCTACTGTGGCTTTGGAGTGTGATATATTAGGTCAACAATATTTAGACACAAACCAAAGATTGACACATGAAAAGGTCACCATGAGTTTGTCAAAATTTTTGTTGTCAATGTTGACAACTGAGCATGGACCCCCCAGTTTAGTATACCGCTTCATTTGCAATGCTGCAAGCTAGGTTCCTCCATCCACTATTGCTGTTCTCAGCACATTTTGCTGATCCCCAATAGAAGGAAAAGTATGAAATTGTGGGAATCGGGACATCTGTCAGAATGAACTTAGGTCTACAGTCATTAGGTCTACCCCACTAGGTCGACTGGCAGGAAGGTCGACATGACTTAAGGTCGACATGGGCCAAGGTCGACATGACTTAAGGTCGAATTTGCATAAGGGTCGACATTAGGAAGGTCGACTGGTCATAAGGTCGACATGGGTTTTTCACTGTTTTTTTATCCGAATGTCGACACAGTCGACATGGACACAGTTGGCAATGAGAATCGGACCCTCGCATCGCTTGCTTCGCTCGCAATGCTTCGGGCACGGTGCCTCGCTGCGCTCGGCACACTATTTTATTCTCCCACCACGCCCTAGTGGATGGTAGGGCATGAAATACCGCCTGTCGGCACATGGCGGCTCAAAAAACAGTGAAAAACCCATGTCGACCTTATGACCAGTCGACCTTCCTCATGTCGACCTTTATGCAAATTCGACCTTAAGTCATGTCGACCTTGGGCCATGTCGACCTTAAGTCAGGTCGACCTTCCAGCCAGTCGACCTAGTGAGGTCGACCTAATGACTGTAGACCTAAGTTCATTCTAATAGATGACCGCATCCCGAAATGGTGGATGGAAAAGTATGAAAAAGTTCAGAAAATGAAAAAAAAAATCCCCAAAACTCATGTCGACTTTTTCGTATGTCAACCAAAGCTATTTCATCCTTTTGACCATGTTGACACAGCCAAAAACTGTAAGGACGATGAGAATGCAAAGAATAAATGTGATAAATCCTTTTAAGACTTTCCTGGCTACATTTGTAATAGGGGACCCCATTGTCTACACAATTATGTCACTGGGATCAGAAAGTAGAAAAATACAAAATAGAAACATGCAAGTGAACTTAGCAAAGCCAGCAATAAATACTGTATGTAGGTAAGCTACTAACTACTGACTATAGAGACTTTGCTAAGGATATTAGGGGGTGATTCTGGTCCGCTCGCTACGCAGCAGTTGTTCATTGCTTAGCAAGCGACTTAATGCCACATGCCAGGCAAACAAACACCCGCCACGGGAGCATGTGAATGGATGTACATGCTCCCACATCCATTCACATGCAAGCGTATGTGGGGGGAAATGAAATTCAGTCTATATTGACTTGGAATGAGGCCAAATTCCGAAAAAAAAAAGAATGAACCAGAATCAGGCCCATAGACTGGTAAGGCTTCTTTTGTTGCATGGTGAATAACAATAACCCGTTACTTGGTATTGTGTACCCCCCTAGGGGGAATTATATGTTTATGTATCAAATTCTGTAACAGAACGAAAATTTCCCATATTAAAGGTTTCCAATGGGGCTAAAAAATAGTGGGTGCCGGACGGGTTCCCGACAGTCGGGATCCCGACAGTCATTTACCCGACGTCGGGATCCCGACTGTCAAAATGCCGACAGCTGGGTGCCCGACGGACACCCGCTATTTTCCCTCGTGGGGGTCCACGACCCCCATAGAGGGAGAATAGAATAGGTGCGCAGCGTGGCGAGCGCAGCGAGCCCGCAAGGGGCTTTTTTGCGCTCGCCATGCTGTCTGACTCCAGGCAGTCGGGATCCCGACGTCGGGATAATGACTGTCGGGATCCCGACTGTCGGAGTCCCATACCACAACCAAAAAAAGTATCCTTCTCACCGTCGCTTTTTTTCTATTTATATGGATAAGTACTGTATATAAAAAAAGATAGGTACTTGTTTCCTAGAACGGCGCCCACTACGCCAATTGCTTAGAGGGCTATTCTGCGTAAAAAAATCGCATCGCATGGGCCATTTTAGTGGCATGCGATGCGATTTTTTTTTTTTCGTTTATTCACTGCTTTTATGTCCCCAGGCCATCTCATCGCATCGCACCTCCCGCAAAATCGCATGCAATTCGATTTTTTTGTTAATTTATTCACTGCTCTTATGTCTCTTATGTCCCCAGGCCCATCTCATCGCATGGCATTGCACCTCCCGCAAAATCGCATGCGATCACATGAGATTTTCTGGGGTGCGATGCCATGCCAGACACTTGTATGACATGCATTTAGGTTTGAATGCCCCCCCCCCCCCCCCCCACACACACACACACTATCCACGCCACCCCGAAGCGTGGCGAGCGCAGCTAGCCCCGCGAGGGGCGGCGGAATGCGTCCGCCCGACCTTTTCATTCCACCACTATCCACGTCGGCGTGGAGTTGATTAAATATAGGCATGTATTCAATGCTCCTATTTCGCCGTTTATAATGGCGAGTATGCAGGTTTTTTTGAGAGTAGAGAACTTCTCACATGTTTTGTACCTCACTGTATTCAACTCTGTTACTTCACAGAAAATATCTTGCGAAGCAAACTGTGTTCGCCCAGCGCTTCTCCCCGTTGTTCGCTGTGTTTGTTCAATGGGGATTTCAGTGTGTCTCTCAAAAAATCTATTCAATGCACAAATAGCGAGTCCTGTAAGTTTTTTTTTTTTTTGGAGAGGTTCTCCGTTTTTCCCTCAGCATCTTTTTTAGGTGAACTATATGCTTATCTTTGTTAAATTTGTCCTTTTTTTTGTTTGTTTGTTTTAAAAAATAAAAAATATGTACTGTAATGTATTTATTGCAAGTGCCATAATGCTGTACTACTCTATTAAATGATTTGGAATTTAATAGGTTATTTTAATGGAAACCAATAAGAAATCATTTTGGAATGCTCCTAGTAATTTCCCATGCTTCCTCTCTTTTTCCTCACCTAACCCCCAAACAGGCTTTTAAACACGCTAACAATTATAAAATAAATTAAATAAAAACACAGGGCAAAGAAACAATGCCAAAAGCACAACACAAGGATAAAGGCCAAACAGAACAAAATACACACGTCTGCACAAACCCAATTAAAATAGTCACACAGCCATTTGTTGTAAAATAAATACTGAACAAAACATTAACCTTTTCTAAACCTTTGTAAAAAAATACAAGTCCACAAATGCGAGGAACACGCTGCTGAGATGAACACCCAGCTCAGGAATATCCCAGTCTGACCAGCTAACCTGGAGAGCAGGAGAAAACAGATCTCTCCAGTTACAGCACTCCCATTTGAACTCGCATAATTCGCAAAAGGGGCCGGCAAGCTGGCCACACGTTGAATACTGAGGAAGTCAGAAATGAGGAGATGAGAAAAAGTGCAGAGCGCTTCAGCGAGATCACACGGACACAGAACAGTGAGCGGTGAGCCAGACTCTCAAAAAACATTGAATACTCCTCATTGTGTGGCGAGCGCAGCAAGCCCCGCGAGGGGACGCAGAATCCATGTAAAGCAATCTTGCTGCGCTCGCCACACTTCAGGCTCGGTGGCTCGCTACGCTCGCCACACTATATATAATCAACTCTACGCCGAAGTGGATAGTGGCGGAATGAAAAGGTCGGGCAGACGCGTTCCGCTGCACCTCGCAGGGCTCGCTGTGCTTGCCAGGCTTCGGGTTAGCGTGGATAGTGGGGGGGGGGGGGTCATTCAAACCTAATTGCATGCCATACAAGTGTTTAGCTAATGGTATGGCATTGCACCCCAGAAAATCGCATGCGATCGCATGCAATTTTACGGGAGGTGCGATGCCATGCGATGAGATGGCCTGAGGACATAAGAGCAGTGAATAAATTAACTAAAAAATCGCATGGGATCGCATGCGATTTTGCGGGAGGTGCTATGCCATGCGATGAGATGGCCTGGGGACATAAGAGCAGTGAATAAATTAACAACAAAAAATGTGATGCGATGCGATTTCCCTACGGTGCCGTACGTAGGGAATCTGGGCGCCGTACTAGGAAACAAGTACCAAAAGATATCAATGATCTCTTGAACATAAAAACTTGTCTTTGCCCAGATGGGCTATTCACTTGTGGATCCTTGTTTTATCACAGTGTCATGTAGTAGCCTTGGAATGCAATACTACGATGATTCCTTTAACAGATTTATACTTTCCAATATCTTCACACAATATATTTTAAAATCATTATTTGATATATGCAAATCCCCTATGTTTAACTGACAGTTTCAACAAATTCCTTTATGGTACAAATATAAAAAAAAAAATGAATTCCTTTATTTAACATTGGATATGATTAATTGTATATTTTAGTCTTTAATTGACTAGATTTTATCAGTAAAGTTTCTGTAAATTATATAGCAGCACAATAGATTTATGCTGGGTACACACCAGGACGATTTTTCATGAATCCTGTCAATCCTGATACAATTCCAACCGATTGTATGTAGATTGTATGTACTTTTTTTTTTTTGTAATTTCTTTGATCCGATTCCGTTCCGATGCGCGTACCCGCCGCTCGTTTGGTCGCGTCGTGGGTCCTACGTGCTATAGGTAGGATTCGTCAATACCAAGCCGACCGACCGTCAATTGCGTGCAGGTCGTGAGTGTTTGTTGCTGCCGTCCGTCGGTTCGACCGTCGTTTGATCCAGCCTATTTGAGTGGCATTTCCTAAGCACTCCCCTGGAGCCATGTTTTTCCACATAGCAAACAGCACTGGCGCAGCAGTTGGACTCTCCTTCTTGACTCATCTCCCAGAACAACAACCTGGTATGTTTGCACTCCCAATGCTCTCCTATGCATGCCCACTGTTGCCACCAATGTATATAGTCTTTATTTAGAGCACTAGTTTGTTCCATCACCCGGGCACCTGACCATGTCAGTGTGTGCTAGTGTGGGCCCCATGTGTGTGTATATATATATATATATATATATATATATATATATATATATATATATATATATATATATATATATATGTCAGTAAGGCACCTTGGAAGTTGAACTTTTTTCTCCAGAGTGCCAATATATATATATATATATATATATATATATATATATATATATATTTCTAGGAGAGGAAAGAGGAGCGCTCCAAATAGTGCTTTATCTTTTTATTTCAATCACAAAAATAAAATCATCCACAGGTACATTGTAAATGGTGTCACGTACCACAATAGACGGTTAGGCACAACCGCGGGTGATAAACAACATGAACTGGGGCTGTCTCCGACAGCAAACAGATTGGCAAACGGGTGCTCTCACCACTCTCACCACTCTCACATCCACCACGGAGTTCAGACCGACGCCAGGCCACGCCCCTACGCGTTTCGTCACGAGGACTTCGTCACGCTATATATATAGCGTTGCCTTCCCCTGGTCTCCTCCCGATCAGGATTCCTATGAACAGTCACTTTCTGGGGCGGCACTCGCTTGAATCAAGAAGACACGTACAAATGGAGTGTTTGCCAAACACTCCATTTGTACGTGTCTTCTTGATTCAAGCGAGTGCCGCCCCAGAAAGTGACTGTATATATATATATATATATATATATATATATATATATATATATATATATATATATATATATATATATATATATATATATATATATATATATATATATGAAATCCTACGGTGCTGGCGGCACTCAAACAGGGAATACTTTTCAAAAGAAATAAGAAGCTGACACCGTGCAGCTTCTGTGCTAACAATTTCCGAAACTGTTAGCACTGAAGCTGCACGGTGTCAGCTTCTTATTTCTTTTGAAAAGTATTCCCTATGGTGCCCGCTATCCCCAGATTTTTTGTCTGGGAAATACACAATGTCCTGAATCAGCGGCACTCAAAAGACTAAATCATCATAGGCAATAAATACACAATAAATAGGAGCTTTGTCAACGTTTCGGGAAATTTAATACCTTTTATCAAGACATATATATATATATATATATATATATATATATATATATATATATATATATAGCAGAAAGGGTGGGTTCCTGGCACTCACGGGGCTTGCAATAGTCAAACTGCAAAACGAATGGTCAGATCAACGTTTCGGTTTTAATCACCGTTTTCAAGATCACAAATGTGTGTACACAACGACAGACATGTTACCAGCCACCACGCCGCCGCCACTGCCCATCGGGTTCGTTACTGGCGTTGGACAGGACCGCCCCTGATCCGGAGCCATCTCCGACGCCACGCTCCCGCGACGAGCACGCTCTCGTGATACCCAGCAGTAAGCATACGTGCTTGCGTGCGTTGCCCAGCAACCACCTAAACAAGAAAAGTGACAAGTGGAAAAATCAGCAGTCTAATCATAACAGAGAAAAAGACATATAAACATGCAGAGGTACAGTTAAGCAGTACAGATATCTCGGAACAAAGTTAATAAGGTCCACTAGGAACTAGATACAAATATATGACTTATAATGGGACAAATGAACACTCTACATATATTGGGGCGGGCTCCGATGAGTGGCAGGTTAACCGGTTCAAGAATGAACTGGGAATGCACGTAAAAGTGAGGAGTGGTAACTAATGAGCTGACAGGGCAGAGATCTTCAGAGAAAGCATCCTAAGTAGATGTCATTCAAGCCCCCTGGGGATACAGTCTTGAGATGGTGTATCCATCTGGATTCGCATTGTAATAACCGTTTGTCCCGGTCAGATTTTTGGGGATACAGTCAATAATTTTGTACCGCCGGGACGCCAGCCCATGCCTTGCTTCCTTGATATGGCGTGCAACAGGTTGTTCCAATGCACTCGTGGTACCCTCAATGGCATGTCGTATGCTCGAACAGTGCATGGCCATTCGCTCACAAAATTGGCGAGTCATCTTGCCAATGTACATCAACCCACACGGACATCTTATGAAATACACCACATGGGTCGTGGTGCAAGTCAGGATATGCCGTATGGAGATTTCACGTCCAGTGTGGGGATGACAGAAGGAGGGATCTGTTTCAAGGTAGCTGCAGGTCGTGCACCCTGTGCAACAGTAACAACTAGCTTTCCTAGTGAGGAAGTTAGTGGGTACCGGTCTGCTGAAATTGGAAATGTCATTGCGGACCAGCAGGTCCTTAAGGTTCCAGTTTCTCGAGAAGCTGGGCATGAGGGTGCTATCCTGTGATGTTGACACTGCGTAATCTGAAGAAATTAAGGGCCACAACTGTTTACAGGCATGTATCAGTTGGGGGCTGGAGTTGTTATATCTTTGGACAAAAGGAATGCGTTTACGGGGGGTCTGTGCGTTGTTCGATTTGGGAATCAGGGTTTCCTCTCTGGGAATACTCATAGCTTTTTGCTTTGCCTTGAGTAGTTCCTCTAGATTGTAACCCCGCATTAAGAAATCAGAAATCATGGTATCAATGTCCTTATTGGTCCGTGTCAGGTCCTCTGTTATTCGATGCACCCTCAGGAACTGCGAAAAGGGTAGGCCCTTGATGGTCGCAATGGGATGTTGAATTTTGGCGTGTAAGGTCGCATTGCGATCCGTTGGTTTTTTGAATAGGCAAGTGCTGATTCTGTTGTTAATTAATGAAATCTCTACATCGAGTTAGTGTACAGTGGTCATAGATGAATTTGATGGTGCTACTTTGATTGTTCACCTTAGTCATGAGCTCATGGAATAACGGTTCTTCCCCAGTCCATATCAGGAGCAAATCGTCGATGTACCTTTTGAAGAATAGTATGTACTGGGCAATTTCGGGATCTGTGAAGAAAGCCTCATGTTCTGTGGCAAACATATAGGCATTGGCGAATGCCGGTGCCACGCAGGATCCCATGGCACACCCCTGCAATTGTAGGTACCACTTGCGGTCAAACAGAAAAAAAACTATTTTGAGAGTTAACTCCAACAATGACATCACTAAGTCCAAGTCCGGTCCCTGATACAGGGGGTTGTCTGTCAGAAGGTTGCGAACAGCAAGAAACCCGGCCTCATGTGGAATGTTGGTATAGAGCGAGACTACGTCAAGGGTGCACAGTTAACAGTTGTTCAGAGGTGATGGAAGAGTGGACAATTCTAGTAACAGGCTGGTAGTGTCCTTGAGTTGAGTAGGTTGTGCCTGTATCACTGGCTGGATGAGAGAATCAAGAAAAGCGGAGATGGTGTAATAAATGGAGTCCCTTGCTGCAATGATGGGTTGGCCTGGCGTGGTAATGGGGTCCTTGTGCACCTTCGGGAGGGTATACATGACAGATGCCACTGGGTGTGACTGCAACAAGGCTCTGCGGGTGTAATCTGACAGTTTACCATCCTTGACAGCCTGTTCGAGAAGGGCCCCCAATTCCTGATTGTATCTTGTGTGGGATCTCCAGGTAGAGCCATATAGACTGCTGGGTCATTCAGCTGGCGATAAATATCTTCTGCTTATATGCACCCAGGTCTTGAATCACTATCCCGCCCCCCTTGTCGGCAGGGCGGATAACGATGGTGTCATCTCTGCTCAATTCTCGCAGTGCTTTCCTCTCGGCAGTGGTTAAGTTGTTGTGTCCAGCTGTTTTAGCATCCTTATAGATTCTGTTGCTTTGAACTTCCAGCATCCTGTTGAAACAGGTAATGCTGGCATTATGGCACTGGGGGGTCAAATGTCGTATGCGGTTTAAACCGTTGAGTAGTCTGAGGATCAGGTAGCGAAGTCTGGTCGGGTTGGTTGAAATGATTCTTGAGCCGGAGATTGCGAGCAAATTTATAAGTGTCCACTCTCCATTGAAAGTCATCCATTCTTCTGGAGGGGACGTACGATAAACCTTTGTTTAAAACAGACATCTCTGTAGTACTCAGGGTTCTTGCAGATAGGTTGAAGATTAAACTGCTTTCTTCCCCCTGGGTGCTTTGCCACCTCTGGCGGACTTCGTTTTTGTTGATCCTCTGCCACTGTTTGCTGCGTCTTGTAGGTCTTCTGGCGTGCCTCGTTGGGCACGGGTCTTGACCCCTAAAGTGGGCTTCTGGCTACCGGATGGTCTGTTATCTTCAGCCTCACTAGGTGATGAATATCCACCACTTGAGCTGTCCGGTCCTCGAGGCGCACGACGAGTGTGTCTAGGTCGTTGTTGGAACTTACGGGCGCCTTTAGGATTGAATACCCAAGGATAGACACGGTTTTCAGCGTAATCACGCTGTGCAAAAATCAGCAGTCTAATCATAACAGAGAAAAAGACATATAAACATGCAGAGGTACAGTTAAGCAGTACAGATATCTCGGAACAAAGTTAATAAGGTCCACTAGGAACTAGATACAAATATATGACTTATAATGGGACAAATGGACACTCTACAGATAGCGGGGCGGGCTCCGATGAGTGGCAGGTTTCACCCCCTGTCCGCTCCTAATTGTGAAGACATTAGGCAGCAGAAAGAGTTGAATCTAATTCACTGTACTCCTATTTTCCCCAAGGATACCTAATATACCCACGACGCTAGCATTTATATTAATACCATCTCTTACCATCTACGGGCATGTCTGTGATTAAGTTTCTGTACCTGGTCTAAAAATCATTATCTGATAACACAATAGATACCAGTATTACAGACCTTTCACGGACGCTGGACGCGTCATCAGCTGGGCCTATTAAGGAACCCAACAAATCATTTACTAACAATACACGATTATTTATTAACACCACTAACGGCCACTTTATTGACAATACTACTTGGCGAACTGCCTCGGTATTAACTAAAATATATTGTAAAATTTCAGTGGCCTGTCTTTGTCTCTTTTTTACCCACTCAACTCTTTATGATAAATTTTGCAATTATGTAATTATAGAGTTGACATTTTTTAGAAATATTTGGAAATAAAAGCTAAGTTTTACCTCACTCATGTAACATTATCATCATCTACTTAAAAGTGTGCCTCCAAAAAGGAATCCTTTCTGTGAACGGTGGCCCCATATCTATGGACCACTGTTTCCCTTTTTTCTAAGTATACTAGTACTTGATTCCTGGGGGCACCTCCAACATAAAATATCTTCTGTATTTGTACGGACATATTAATGCATAAGTTGGTTCAATAACTACCAGATAACCAAATTTTTTGTCCTGTGCAGGATACTACTTCTATTTGCTACCTACAAATGGACACTCTACAGATAGTGGGGCGGGCTCCGATGAGTGATTAGACTGCTGATTTTTGCACTTGTCACTTTTCTTGTTTAGGTGGTTGCTGGGCAACGCACGCAAGCACGTATGCTTACTGCTGGGTAGCGTGTGGAGCGTGACATTGGTGATGGCGCCGGATCAGGGGCGGTCCCGTCCGACGCCAGGAATGAACCCGGTGGGCAGCGGCGGTGGTGTGGTGGCCGGTAACAGATATTTATGTCTGTCTTTGTGTACACGCATTTGTGATCTTGAAAACGGTGATTAAAACCGAAACGTTGATCTGACCATTCGTTTTGCTGTTCAACTATTGCAAGCCCCGTGAGTGCCGGGAACCCACCCTCTCCGCTACTATTGTCAGCTTGGCTGACCCCTCCGAGCACCAGGGCACCTCAACCTCTTTGGGGATTTAATCTTTGGAGTGCCAGCTACCCTCTCTCTCTCATATATATATATATATATATAGACAGAACAAGGGAAAGGAAGAAGGCGCTTCCTGGTGCATTAAACGAGATTTTATTTTAAACAATTAGGAGTAACAAACTCCAGGGTACTTAAAGGTAATGCTCGTACCAATGATAAAAGCTCTGTGGGCTGGTTACCACAAGGTTTAAAACATATTCAAATAGGCAATAACAGCTCACGCGAATCCTTGCTGGTGTCTATCGGGCATTTGTAGGTGCGCACGCTGGATTGCGTCGCATAGACAGGGAGTCCCGAAGAACACAGCAGCCGTCCGGTGAGTGACAAGGGGTACGTAGCAGGCCACGCCCTGACGCGTTTCGTCACTGCGGACTTCGTCAGAGGGCGTGGCTACTGCTTACGTACAACATCTTTAAATAGTGAGCTCCTGTCAATCAGGGGCACGGAGGCTCGACTGATATTAGCAAATCATTGGACCTGGCCGGCCAACAGGATTCCTATTGGATGATTATAGTCAATCTGATATATAGAACAAGACTGCAAGATTAGCACCCGGTTATTACCTTATAGTAGGCGCTACAAAAAAGCAGCAAATATAATCGCTGCACATAACGGCATATAAAAATATCATGCCGACCGACAGAAGCTCACTTTACAACAGGACACTCATAAAAAATGTTACACAAACCTTTGCATAATAAAGACATGAATTATCACAAAAAATTCATTAAAATTTTTCTTTCATGGTCAAAAACGATTCAAAGAAAAGGGCATAGGTTAACACTATACACTTTTATTGATTTTTATATATATGTATAGTGTTAACCTATGCCCTTTTCTTTGAATCGTTTTTGACCATGAAAGAAAAATTTTAATGAATTTTTCGTGATAATTCATGTCTTTATTATGCAAAGGTTTGTGTAACATTTTTTATGAGTGTCCTGTTGTAAAGTGAGCTTCTGTCGGTCGGCATGATATTTTTATATGCCGTTATGTGCAGCGATTATATTTGCTGCTTTTTTGTAGCGCCTACTATAAGGTAATAACCGGGTGCTAATCTTGCAGTCTTGTTCTATATATCAGATTGACTATAATCATCCAATAGGAATCCTGTTGGCCGGCCAGGTCCAATGATTTGCTAATATCAGTCGAGCCTCCGTGCCCCTGATTGACAGGAGCTCACTATTTAAAGATGTTGTACGTAAGCAGTAGCCACGCCCTCTGACGAAGTCCGCAGTGACGAAACGCGTCAGGGCGTGGCCTGCTACGTACCCCTTGTCACTCACCGGACGGCTGCTGTGTTCTTCGGGACTCCCTGTCTATGCGACGCAATCCAGCGTGCGCACCTACAAATGCCCGATAGACACCAGCAAGGATTCGCGTGAGCTGTTATTGCCTATTTGAATATGTTTTAAACCTTGTGGTAACCAGCCCACAGAGCTTTTATCATTGGTACGAGCATTACCTTTAAGTACCCTGGAGTTTGTTACTCCTAATTGTTTAAAATAAAATCTCGTTTAATGCACCAGGAAGCGCCTTCTTCCTTTCCCTTGTTTTGTCTAGATTGCCAACTCCTGTGAGCCCGGGAGCTTTACTTGTGGAAGTTTGAGCTGCAGTCTTATAAACGGACTTTTGGTGCGAAGTAGTCACATTGTGCGTCGGCACAGTGACTTCCCCCATTACTGGACATACACTTAACATCAGCGCAACAGCATCCAAGTACTGTACATTCTTGCATCTTTGGGTTCAGGATACTGTTTTGCGGCTATTGTTTTGTTTTGTATTGAGATTGGCTTTGTACATTTGTTTACAATATGCTTAGAAATGTTGAGCTTAATACTAAACGCTCACAAGAGTCCCTCAGAATATTTTCTGAGACTCCAATCTCTGCTAGTGAGGCAGAGAATATCACTGTTAACGGTGGTAGCCTATTAGACCTTGAAAAACTTCTTGTAAAAGAAGCAAAGGTCTGGTGGGATATCAAAGGACTCGATAATTATGTATCCTGTGGCCGTGTGCCTCGTGGTCTACGGATTAATAAACCTCCCACTACAGGTGCAGATAACGATAAATTTATGAAAGAATGGCACAGAGTACTTGACGAATGCTCAATGGAGTTGATGCGTCTTCTCATATTCGAAAAGAAAAAGACACTAAAAGATATTGAGAATAACATAGCCGCCATTATACCCTCCTTAGGGGAAAAAATTGATAAAGAGTCCCTTATTAGCGCCAAACTTGATATTGATCGCAAAGTCTCGACTATTGAAGATAAAATCATGGAAAATAAACATAAAAAATTCCTACGTGACAAAAATGACTATGAGACCAATCAAATTAGATCATGGAATTTAAATCACAGACAGGATACTGCCAGAAACATGACTAATAATACTAATAATAAAAATAAACAGCGACAATACCAAAACCCCCAATATAGGGAAAGGTTTCAGGGTAATAGAGACTATTCATCCCCTAGAAACAATCAAAAACGATTCCAATCCCCTAGAAATAGGGAGCGCCTTGCAAATAATAATGAAAAAAGATCCCATTCACAGAGTTGGGTCAGAGTACCTCAAAAAAATAAATACGGTATACATGATCCTAAAAAATCATGGAACAAACCGGTTTTTGATCAACCCAAACCCAGAGTGTGGGAACATAAAAATAGATTCGAGGCCCTCAACAATCCCTGCCCCCCAAAGAACACCTTTAAGCCTAAAAAGACGGCTAGGGGAAGGAGGGGACAAGGAAGTACCAAACAGAGAGTCCAAACTACGGTACATCCAATAAACACCGCTCACAATAATAATACTGAGTCCCGAGATGGTATTACTAAAAATGATAATATAGGTATTTTCAATATTTCCACAAAAACTCTCACTGACTTTGAATTGGCAGTCTTGAAGAAGGGACTTTCATATGCCCCTAATAAAGCTCCCAATAAGGTCGATTTGCTTATAGATGTAAACCTTTTTGCACGTAAACTGACATTAAAACGACACTTTTTACGTAAAAATCCTAACAGTGAAAATGCCTCACAACCGGACCAAGCCACTCCTACCTCCGGGCTAAAACTTAAATCGACATTTTACCCCCTTGAGTCGAAAGGGCCCTATATTGACTTGTTTTCACAACTTATAAAAAAGGACATCGAAAAATTGTGTGCCAATAGTTCCTGTAGAAGCAATACAGAATATAATCTCACCAAAAAAGAGTGGGATGCACTTGTTAGCTTATCCTGTGATAGCTCTATTGTAATAAAGAACGCCGATAAAGGCGGAGGAATAGTGGTTATGGATAGGGACTACTATGTATCGGAAGCTTACAATCTATTATCCGATACGAATTCCTACACTAAACTAAAAAGTGACCCTACATCTGAATATCTCGGTGAACTTGAAGTACTATTGAAGGAGGGTCTTAGACAAAAAGTTATTTGTCTTGATGAATACAAGTATTTGCATAATTGTACCCCCAATCTTGCCACATTTTATCACCTGCCCAAGGTTCATAAGAACCCTACCAAGCCTCCAGGCAGGCCAATTGTGGCAGGAGTTGGTTCACTAACTTCGAGGGTATCTGAATACGTTGACTCATACATAAAAGTATATGTTCCTTTGATTAAAACGTATATATGAGATTCTACGCATCTCTTGCAAATCTTGGAACCTATCAAATGGCAATCCGAATATAACTTTGCCACCATCGATGTGCAGGCGCTGTATACCAGTATACCGCACGAGAAAGGTATACAGTCAGTTGATTCACGGCTTAGACTTGACCCTAAAATGTCAGTTGAAAGAGTGTTGTTTATTTGCAATTGTCTTCGTTTTGTGCTGAAGCACAATTATTTTGAGTTTTTAAATGAGTTCCTACAGACCTGTGGGACAGCGATGGGCACGATTTGTGCCCCCAGCCTGGCAAATATATACATGGCCGACTGGGAATCTAGCTGTCTCACAGGTCTGTGGAAGGATAACATTGTCCTCATTAAACGTTACATTGATGACGTGGTCATAATTTGGAGAGGCGATAAAAATACATTTGATGAGTTCATGCTGCATTTAAATGTGAATGATTATAACTTGCGGTTCACCTCAAACTTTCAGAAAAAAAGTATTGAATTTCTTGATGTGCTCATGAGTGTCGAAAATTTTCCAGCTATTGATAACATAGAAACATCAACATTCTTCAAATCAGTAGACTCTAACAACTATCTCGATTATCGAAGTTGTCATTATGGTCCCTGGAAGGACAACATCCCATTCTCCCAGTTTTTAAGGCTGCGGAGAAATTGCTCCAATGCTATCACCTTTGAAAATCAGGCGTCAACTTATGTTGAAAGATTCAGGGAGAAAGGGTACCCAGAGAATATTATTAACGGGGCCCTTGTTAGAGCCAGAAATCTAGACAGGAGTACTCTCCTTGTCACTAAGAACGAGAGAACTGCTACACATCAGACTGCTGACACTGCTCCTCTGAGTGATCTGATGTTTATTACTCAATATAGCTGTGCAGAGAAAGAAATTAGTCGGATGTTTAAGAAACACTGGAATGTGCTAAAGTTGGACCCTATCCTTGCTGAGCACCTACCACCTGCCCCTAAAATAGTGTATAGACGGGCTAAAACTATAAAATCCTTGGTTTCCAAAAGCCAACTGGAAACATTGCCCACTCATGCACCCACTAATACCTTTCTGTCTTTGAAGGGCTGCTTCCCTTGTAATAGCTGCAAAGTATGTCCATTCATCAATAAAGGTTGTAATATATGGGATTCCGATTACAAGATAAAAGATTTTATTAACTGTAACTCCACCCACATTGTATATCTTTTAAAATGTGGGTGTGGTTTTAAATATGTGGGTAAAACTAAAAGGTGTTTTAAAACTAGAATTTTAGAACACATAAGAAATATAAAGCATGGAATGACGAATCATAGCGTCTCACGACATTTTAAAGAAACCCACGGTTGTGATCCTTCCAGCCTTCAAGTAAAAGGCATTGAAAAAATGTATCCAGCTAAGAGAGGAGGGGATATAGATAAATTCCTCCTAAAAAGGGAAACATCATGGATCTTGACCCTGAATACTCTCACCCCCGTTGGTCTCAACGAAGGGTATGAGATCACTCCGTTTTTAAATTAATAGTCTTTCTTGCAGCAAAGGATAGGTTTACCTAATAATTTTCTGTTTTTTTATTGATTTTTATATATATGTATAGTGTTAACCTATGCCCTTTTCTTTGAATCGTTTTTGACCATGAAAGAAAAATTTTAATGAATTTTTCGTGATAATTCATGTCTTTATTATGCAAAGGTTTGTGTAACATTTTTTATGAGTGTCCTGTTGTAAAGTGAGCTTCTGTCGGTCGGCATGATATTTTTATATGCCGTTATGTGCAGCGATTATATTTGCTGCTTTTTTGTAGCGCCTACTATAAGGTAATAACCGGGTGCTAATCTTGCAGTCTTGTTCTATATATCAGATTGACTATAATCATCCAATAGGAATCCTGTTGGCCGGCCAGGTCCAATGATTTGCTAATATCAGTCGAGCCTCCGTGCCCCTGATTGACAGGAGCTCACTATTTAAAGATGTTGTACGTAAGCAGTAGCCACGCCCTCTGACGAAGTCCGCAGTGACGAAACGCGTCAGGGCGTGGCCTGCTACGTACCCCTTGTCACTCACCGGACGGCTGCTGTGTTCTTCGGGACTCCCTGTCTATGCGACGCAATCCAGCGTGCGCACCTACAAATGCCCGATAGACACCAGCAAGGATTCGCGTGAGCTGTTATTGCCTATTTGAATATGTTTTAAACCTTGTGGTAACCAGCCCACAGAGCTTTTATCATTGGTACGAGCATTACCTTTAAGTACCCTGGAGTTTGTTACTCCTAATTGTTTAAAATAAAATCTCGTTTAATGCACCAGGAAGCGCCTTCTTCCTTTCCCTTGTTTTGTCTAGATTGCCAACTCCTGTGAGCCCGGGAGCTTTACTTGTGGAAGTTTGAGCTGCAGTCTTATAAACGGACTTTTGGTGCGAAGTAGTCACATTGTGCGTCGGCACAGTGACTTCCCCCATTACTGGACATACACTTAACATCAGCGCAACAGCATCCAAGTACTGTACATATATATATATATATATATATACACATATATATATATACAGTGGTCGAAGTGGGGCAGTATACAACGGTATGGTATACCGCCACTTCTCCACTGTATTTTATTTTATTTTTTTAAGTAATAGGAGTCTGCATACTGCCTTTACCTCCGCCGCCCGCCCCTCCATTATGCGCCCTGAGGGGAGGAGAAAGCATTGCTCATCTCTCCTACCCCTAACTGTGTGTCCCTGTGACTGCCGCATCCGCCAATCAGAGCTCGCGGGTCGGCAGCCAATCAGGAGCCGGCCCGCGAGCTTTGATCGGCGGACAGCGCAGCCACAAGGAAGTGAGGGGAAGGAGAGACGCGTGGTGCGCTGTGCTCTCCTCCCCTGAAAAGGGAAGCAGCGGCGCCGACCCAGTTCTCACCCCAGCGGCAGCAGCAGCAACCATGGTGAGTGTGCTGCTGCTGGGAAACACCTGGCATTGTGGGGGCATACTTATTGGCACTCTGGGGGCATACTTCCTGGCACTGTGGGGGCATTGTAGGCACTGTGGGGGGCATACTTGTTAGCACTGTGGGGGCATTGTTGGCACTGTGGGGGCATACTTATTGGCACTGTGGGGGCATACTTGCTGGCACTGTGGGGGCATACTTGCTGGCAATGTGGAGGCATACTTATCAGCATTGTTGGCACTGTGGGGGCATTGTTGGCACTGTGGGGGCATTGTTGGCACTGTGGGGGCATACTTATTGGCACTGTGGGGGCATACTTATTGGCACTGTGGGGGCATACTTATTGGCACTGTGGGGGCATACTTATTGGCACTGTAAGGGGCATACTTGCTGGCACTGTGGGGGCATACTTGCTGGCTCTGTGGGGGCATACTTATCGGTACTGTGGGGGCATTGTTGGCACTGTGGGGGGCATACTTGTTAGCACTGTGGGGGCATACTTATTGGCACTGTGGGGGCATACTTATTGGCACTGTTGGGGCATACTTATTGGCACTGTGGGGGCATACTTGCTGGCACTGTGGGGGCATACTTGCTGGCACTGTGGGGGCATACTTGCTGGCACTGTGGGGGCATACTTGCTGGCACTGTGGGGGCATACTTGCTGGCACTGTGGGGGCATACTTGCTGGCACTGTGGGGGCATACTTGCTGGCACTGTGGGGGCATACTTGCTGGCACTGTGGGGGCATACTTATTGGCACTGTGTTGGGCATACTTGCTGGCACTGTGGGGGCATACTTATCGGTACTGTGGGGGCATTGCTGGCACTGTGGGGGCATACTTGTTAGCACTGTGGGGCATTGTTGGCACTGTAGGGGCATACTTATTGGCACTGTGGGGGCATACTTGCTGGCACTGTGGGGGCATACTTATTGGCACTGTGTTGGGCATACTTGCTGGCACTGTGGGGGCATACTTGCTGGCAATGTGGAGGCATACTTATCAGCATTGTTGGCACTGTGGGGGCATTGTTGGCACTGTGGGGGCATTGTTGGCACTGTGGGGGCATTGTTGGCACTGTGGGGGCATACTTATTGGCACTGTGGGGGCATACTTATTGGCACTGTGGGGGCATACTTATTGGCACTGTGGGGGCATACTTATTGGCACTGTAAGGGGCATACTTGCTGGCACTGTGGGGGCATACTTGCTGGCTCTGTGGGGGCATACTTATCGGTACTGTGGGGGCATTGTTGGCACTGTGGGGGGGCATACTTGTTAGCACTGTGGGGGCATACTTATTGGCACTGTGGGGGCATACTTATTGGCACTGTGGGGGCATACTTGCTGGCACTGTGGGGGCATACTTGCTGGCACTGTGGGGGCATACTTGCTGGCACTGTGGGGGCATACTTGCTGGCACTGTGGGGGCATACTTGCTGGCACTGTGGGGGCATACTTGCTGGCACTGTGGGGGCATACTTATTGGCACTGTGTTGGGCATACTTGCTGGCACTGTGGGGGCATACTTATCGGTACTGTGGGGGCATTGCTGGCACTGTGGGGGCATACTTGTTAGCACTGTGGGGCATTGTTGGCACTGTAGGGGCATACTTATTGGCACTGTGGGGGCATACTTGCTGGCACTGTGGGGGCATACTTATTGGCACTGTGTTGGGCATACTTGCTGGCACTGTGGGGGCATACTTATCGGTACTGTGGGGGCATTGCTGGCACTGTGGGGGCATACTTGTTAGCACTGTGGGGGCATTGTTGGCACTGTAGGGGCATACTTATTGGCACTGTGGGGGCATGTGTATCTGACAATGTGACCACGCCCCTTTTCCAGTGACCACACACCCTTTTCTGGAGCGCGCGTGCGCGCATAAAAAAATACTTTGTTTTTCCATACCCCTACTTTAAAATTTCCACTTCGAGCACATATATATATATTTACTGTATATGTGTGTGTATATAACCTCACTCATGATGAACGTTTAGCGTTGAAACAGCTCAGTGAGAGAAAAGATATCATGATCCGTTCGGCGGACAAAGGGGGTGCGGTGGTGGTTATGGATTTTACTTATTACCTGGAAGAATGCCATCGATTACTGCAGGATACAACTACTTATGTAAAATTGGATCGGGATCCCTCCAAGGGTCATATCCATGAATTAAACACCATTCTGGACAATGCCATTTCCCAACAACATATCCCCATGGACGCGAAAAAAAGCCTGTTGCGGCCTAAACCCGCCATTCCGACGTTCTACATTATTCCGAAATTGCATAAGGACGCCCTGAGACCCCCTGGTAGGCCAATTATAGCCGCTCGGGGATCTTTGTGCGAGCCTCTCGCTAAATTTGTGGACGTTTTCCTACAGGATTGTGTACAAAATACATGTACTTATCTGAGAGACACCACTGACCTATTGGTCAAATTAAACAACTTAGGGGACATCCCTGATCATACCATCATGGCAGGAATAGACGTCACCAGTCTCTATACCTGTATTCCCCACCTTCAGGGTCTCAGCGGTTAGTGATCTTATTAGAGACAACCCCAAGTACTGTGGCCCTAAGCCTGGCTTCCTGATGCAATTACTTACACACAACATCTTTGTATTTGATGGCAAATATTATAGCCAAGCATCAGGTTGCGCAATGGGTTCCCCGGCAGCGCCTTCATATGCAAATTCCTTTATGTACAAAATAGAAAATGAGATCTTTTTGACCAATGCTTTATTCCAACAACACGCTATTTTTTACGCCAGGTATATTGATGACCTGGTCTTGTTTTGGTCAGGGCCAGAGGAGACACTGGTCAACCTGTTGAATGATCACAATGCATCTAATAGTCCCGTAAAATTCACTTTCAAAATAAGTGCTTGCCAGTTAGATTTTTTGGATGTCCGCATCCTAAAATCCGGTAATAAAATCAGCACCCAGTTATTCACTAAAGAAACTGATAGAAATATGCTTTTATAGTTCAACTGTTCTCATCCCACCTCCACCATGACCAGCCTCCCTTATTCGCAGTTCCTGCGAGTTTGCAGGATCAACAGCGACCCCCTTATGAGAGATCTTCAACTTGAACAAATGGTCGAAAAATTTCTGCAAAGAGGTTATCCATGGTCCTTAATTCAAACGGCCAAGAATAAAGCATGCGCATTGGATCGCAATGCTCTATTGACAGGAGCCACGTCCAAACATGCCCTTAAACCCGAGCAGAATAAAGTGATCACTTGGGTTAACCACTTTTCAAATAAAAGTCCCACTATTAATAAAAAAAACAAAAAACTTGTGGACCATGGTCAACACTGACCCGGATCTACCCAGCTTGGTGGGGACCAGCTTAAGGGCTGGTTACATCCGTGGACGTAGCATTGGCGACCAACTAGTCAAATCTGATGTCTCCCTCATGCGTAGCACACCAGTACATTTCCTATCTAAGAAGGGAGGGTGCTACAAATGTACAGGTTGTGTAACCTGTAGTTACATGGTAACAGGGAACACATTTAGACACCCGCATTCGGGCAAAGTCTATCACATCCGTCAGGTTCTCACGTGCACATCCAAGTACATTGTTTACCTTCTCACATGCCCATGTGGGCTCAATTATGTGGGTAAAACCAGTTGTACATTTAAGGAACGCATGGCCAATCATAGGGCAGCGATTAGGGCAGCGGTGGTAAAAGGCCACAGCGAACAGACTGTGGCCCGTCATTTTTTAGAGGCCAAACACAACATGGCCACCCTCCGCTACCGTATTATAGATCAAATCCCTGACAACCACCGAGGTGGGGACAGGGACAAACGGTTGTTGCAGCTTGAAAGCCGGTGGATATATAGGTTGGGCACCCTAACGCCTGGCGGTCTAAATGAGACCCTCAATTTGGGTAGCTTCCTATGATTCACATCATATAGCCTTTTTTGTCTTTTACATTTAAATCAGAGAAGGATGTTTCAATTCCTATTAATTCACCACGGACCAGTGGCCATACACCCAATAGTTTGTGCCATCATCCTCCATCACAGATGATGTTATGTCCTGGGATGTAGTGACCGACAGTGACACCTGTCAGCAGAACATAGTGATTTAAAATTATATTTTTTCATTATTTTAATATATGCATATATGATCTATGATTATACATTTGTTGTCTGCATGACATGGCCACACTGCCATCTAGTGGCCACCCAGGTTGTCAGCTGAGGAAATTTCCTTTTCATTCTTACCAGATTGCACTAGCACTTTATTTTTCAATTATTTCACTGTATATGCATGTCTTCCTTCAATACATTGTTATATCATGCATTATTTTACACGCATGCACTAATATGCACTTTGCACTTTTTCCCTCAGTTGTCTGTGACCTCCCCGCCCGGAGTTCTGGCGATTCACTTCCTGGGTGGATCCAGTAGTGACGGCGGCAGCCTCGGTCGGGTGATGGAGCAATTCAGAGGGGCGTCCAAATGTAAGTTTTCTGTATTTAAGCACTGCACTTTGTATCACCAGTTGTTTGTGAATTTTGGTCCTGACGACGGGGAAACCCGAAACGGCGTTGACCGCCACAGAGTAAAGTTTTTCA